>NC_040026.1:7438400-7598400 GCF_000972845.2 Larimichthys crocea
CAGTTTTTTTTATTGTTGGTACTTTACAACAATAACTATATCATATTAAAACAGCTGCTGCTACAGATACTTAAAGTAAATCTAAAAAATAAAAAAGCAAGAAAAATACAAAGGAAAAAAGAACTGTGCCTTCAAAGCAACGGAAATGTGTATGTGTATATATATATATATATATATATAGTGTTTATACTGTATATACTAGATAAAAAAAGAGAGTAATGAGTGGACTTGTATAAGAAGATAATACATATCTACTCATACAAGTCCACCCATCTATTTTTACAGATGCTCCTCCTTCAGGATTGCAGTCAAATAAAAGTAAAAAGACAAAAAGTGTGTGAAACAGCACTCATACATATTGTTTCATCCTCCTTCATTTACTTCATTATTACAGTTATCCATAGTATAGCGAAACACACACACACACACACACACACACAGAGGCTGATTGAATGGCAATCTAATCTCCAATCAAGTTGTTTGTTATTTCATGTTTCATGATGGAATGTGTTTCATTATCTAAAGATATTAGCCAGTGTTTTGAATTTCCTGTGTATATTCTATATGTTAGCGTACATCAAAATCCACTGCAAAATATATTGAATGCTTGAAACGGACTAATTCTGTGATAACAGGACAAAATATATTTTGATATACCTCCATGATCTTATTAATATGTTCTCCCACTTAAGGTCACAGTGAAATGAAAAATCATTTTGTATGTATGTTGTAAAATATACAAACATGATAATATTGTGTAAATAATCCAGTGGTTTGACTGAGGGTATTTTTCTGTCAGATTTTCCTACAGATATCAAGCCAATAATTATCACGGATTCTCTGGCAAGATAACATATATAACAGTCCTGAATTGGTAATAATAATCAATAATCAATATTCATCAACAAGTTCAAACAAGGTAAAGAGAGGTCGATCGGAAAACAGCCAGTTTGATCATCCTTAAAATGTCAACATGGTTCTAAAAAAACAAGTGTCAAACTACTACCTGCCTCTGAGCTCAAGCTTAGCTTTGAACGATGTGCTACAGAATCACCCAACATTAATATCTTTATTACAGTATATATGATTTATGTGAGAAAGGTCTGTTTCATGCTTCAGACTGCAATACAAGAACACATTACATAACAGAAGCCAAACAATGTTTTTTTTTTCTTTATTCATTAAATCTGTTCTAAGCTAACTTGCCATCTTGTTCAGGTTGATGTTTTTTCACTCATCAAACATCTAAATTAGATTTCAATCCAAGCAGGAAAGTCACTTTGTGATTTCAGCTAAAGTGTATTGTTACATAAATATCCTGCACCTTTAATGCAATCTTCACTTTCTGTCCTCTCAGTCGCTCAATAAACTGTCACCAATTACTCGTAACCTCCGTTGCATTTTATTGCTAGTAATGCATAATGTCATATCAGAGGCAATGCAGCAGCATGTTGATGAGTCTCCTCTGAAATGGAAAGTAGAGCACAGGCAACATCACTCACTCCATATTCTTGTTAATGGCAGCTACTGTTGTTGTCTATTATTATCTGTTATTGATCTTTCTCAACACAGTCACACCTCTCAAGGAGGTTTGATAGCTGAAGTTTTTTTTTTTACAGTATTTCTTATTTATTTATTCACTCCTTTGGATGTTACCTGGCCCCGATGAAAACTTAAAAGGCTGGTGACATTGAGGCTTCAAAGCCACACCTCAGCATCAAAGCCAGTTTGAACACATTGAAATATTTATCATTTTTTATTTTCACTGCAAATGGACCTGCTGGTTATTGATGGGAGGGGCAAGAGGTCAGTGTGTGTGGGTTCAGGTGTGTTTGCACTGCTTAAAACAGCACAACAAAAGACAAACTGACTGAGAGCAAAACAAACACAAAGGGAGTGAAAACAGTGAGCAAAAAGGACTGCGAGTGAGAGTTCATGAAAATGAGAGAGCGATAGCGCTTGTAGCAGGACACACAGGAGCCCTTATGCAAAGTGCAGGCAGGTTGACTCGGCAGGAAAAGTGACTTTGAAAGCGGCGGCAGGTCCCTGCTGCTGAGGAAAGGCGGTGTTTATAAAGAGAGGGATTGTTGAGAGGAATCAAAGCGGCCTGGGACTTCACAGGCCTACGACTTTAGGCATTCTCCTTCCTTCTTCCCCTAAGGTGCTTGTCCTCTGCAAGGTGAAACCATACTCACAGAGTCAAGGAAGAAACTAAAGAAGGTGTCTTTCTCCTCTCCTCCTTTGCTTTATACACACACACACACACACACACACACACGCACTTCTGCTCTCACCTCACCTCTGTCTTTTAATGTCTTTACATTGATTCCCTGCAACCCAGTCGGCAACGATTCATTTTAGGGCTGTTATTTAGAATTCATAATTTTAAATAGAATGTAGTTAGATTTGTTACAAACTCTTCTATGACCTGACCTTACTCAGTATCAACTTCATGTACAGACAAGGAATCTGTGTCCAGGCTTTTTAGTGGAAAAAGTTTTTTAGTTGTCATGGAAGATTATAGTTTATTCATTATTGTCAAGTTTTGCCATAAACCAGGAAGCTGCTTTTTCAGATGGAGACGGAATGCTTGAACACTCATGAAACTCCACACTCATTATTCAGCCAAATCTAAACACCACAGTGCTGAATTGTGCTGCCAAGGCATCTTTTGAAATACATCTCAAATGCGTCTCCGCGTTTCTGTTTCCACATTTGCTTTGTTGATCTCATGAAATGGATTTTCCTTTTCACAATT
Organism: Larimichthys crocea; assembly: GCF_000972845.2. Taxonomy (NCBI): domain Eukaryota; kingdom Metazoa; phylum Chordata; class Actinopteri; family Sciaenidae; genus Larimichthys; species Larimichthys crocea. The sequence continues at coordinate 7,441,159 of NC_040026.1, forward strand.
TGAGCTGGCATTGGCCACAATAAAACACATAAAAACACAAATAAAATAAAAAAAAAGAAAAAAAGAAAATGTATGTGCTTGAGGAAGAAGAATGGATTCTGTGGATTATATGTTTATATGAGAGAGTACTAACTATAATACAAGACTTTTGATTTAAGGCCTGAATCAATAACATCACTTCACCAGTACAACTTTGTGTGTTTTATAAAATATGTAGTTTCTCTAACCCAGTATGGCTGACTACCAAAGAGAGAACCTATTCCCTCCATGTGAAACAGAATTTTACCCCACGCTGGGCCTGATTGCATTAGAGCACGACTCCAACATACGATTACTCTGCTCCATTTGGGTTATTATGGAATAATAGTAAATCTAATTGGAAGGTAATTAGTGAAGGGTTGCTCACTGTGCACCACTCTGTGTGTGAGGGTGTGTGTGTGTGTGTGTGTGTGTGTCCAGTGTTGATTAGAACAAGGTGGAAGGGATGTCCCCCTAAAACTGACTCATTATAACATAACACAGCACATTTTTATTAGTTGGAGGGAAGCAGGCAGACATCACGTCCGTGCACACACGTGCACATAGACACAGAGAATACTGCAATGTTTATTGCTCTGTATGGAAAGTGTCATGAGATAACTCAATAACTTAATAACTACAGTAAATACATGAATTGAATTGAAAATTTATTCTAGATTTTTGGATACATGCATACATACATATATGTGCATATAAACAAAAGAATAGGTTAGCCCTTCAATTCAATAAATTCACCCTAATCTTACAAATGAAATATTTCCAGTATGCTGAAAAATGAAAAGTGGGCTGCATAATAAATGTAAATAAAATGTTAGGATGGCACACTAAGGCTGCAAAAGCATTGGGCCCAGATTTTGGTACTACACAGTAAGTCAAAAGAAATTTGTTAAATAGGTAGTATTCTTAAATTTGCTTTCCTCTCCTCTGAGGTGTAATGGAGGGCCTGACATTTCTTCCAGAGCTCGCTGACACCAGAGCTCCACGTAGGAGAGCAGCCCGGGACAGAGGCCCCGTTGATGGGCCATGAGGCAGTGAGAACTCCTTAGGGGACAGCGGCGGGATGGGGCCTTTAATGTTCAGCAAATCTGTTAAAGGAACATCCATCATCAATGCCCTGGCTACCCAACCAAGAGGCCACGGCAGACGTCAGATACTCATCACTCCATCCATTGTCCTCCACACTTGTTTTACCTCACCTTTTTCACATAAATTCTCTCTTCCTGCATCGTTCTTTCCTTTTCCCATAACACATATACAGATCCACACACACACACACACAGAATGGTATGCTTACACACACACACACACACACACACACACACACACACACACACACACACACACACGTCAGTTTTTCAGTCAAACAGGACGTACTGGAGCAGAGGACAAGAGAAAAGGGTGAAATAGAAGAAATTTGCTTCAATCTTTATGCATTCAGAAACAAAATAAGTCCCCAGTCCTCAGGACGCAGTCCACTGGCTTTTTATATTTTGACGTCACAGAAATGCAATTCTCAATCCGGCCCGTTCTGCTTTAGCACTCCCAATGGTCGACCGCAATATATCTCTTACCCACACACACACATACACAAACACACACACAGGCAGGAGGCAGTAATATATCTCTGGCGGAATTTAAGTGCACCACCGCCAACATTTGCATTTCTGTGGAACGAGTGCATCTGATTTATAGAAGCAGAGGCCTGAAGCATCTTGGGAAATGAGGCGGGTGGATGGAAACTACGTTTCCCAGAGGCAGGGTGTTTTGGCCATGTCAGCAGTAGGCATTTCAGAGATGTTGTTTTGCAGTGCTGGTGAATTTCCAAAACAAGACAGAGAGAAAAAAGAAAAGAAAAAAAGAAGAAAAGAATGAAGAAATGAATAAATAGCAAAACAACTTTTTGTGTGAGCATGGATTTTCAAGAGGAGACCATTTTTTGTGAAAGCAAAGTTTGAAGGCACAGAATGCAGAGAAGTTAGGGCTGATTTCCTAAAGCAGAATGATTTGTTCTTTGGAGCATCAAAGCCTGCTTCCCAAACGAACAAATTAAGCTGTTTTGTGAAAAAATTGAGGAAGAGAGCAGGAGAATAAAAAGAAAAGGAAAAACAAGCTAAAGCAATATTGAAATGGAATAAAACGAGTAGGAAATAATGGGAAGAGACGCCCAGGAGGAAACGAGAGGGAGATAATACAGAGTAGTGAGCCAGCCCAGAAACAACAAACCTTTTTTGTCATGCTATCATTACCGCTCCTCCTCTCCTGTTCTCAGCTCAGTAAATAAGAGAGGGGGATGATGAGAGGGAACAAACTGACTCTGCAGAGAGGAAATTGCAGAACAGATGAGTGAGAGTTGGAGGACTGAGTGGGAACGAGGGATGAGACAGAAAAGTGAAAATCTTCAAGGCAGACCGCCAAATTAGTGGACATGAGCAAAAAGAAGGATGAGGGGAAGAGGAGTGACAAGTATTATCTATCAAGTGTGACTCGTAAATTGCTGCGAGCTGATTTATCCACAGTCAAACAAGTAATTCTACCTCCCTGGGGACTAAACACCCCAACCACACCTTCTGTAACAGTCCACATCCCACAGCCTCGGCTGCCACATCTGGAGATTTCAACTCACACACTCCAAAGTATCAAATCCTTCTTTTGTGCATCATTTATTGTCACTTGCAAGGTCTGGAAGTGAAGTCCCACACGACATCTGTAAGCCCGTTATAGAGAAGATCCATCTCCTCAAAGTAAAGACTTTAGGTTTATTCAGAGCAAACAAATCATTCAGTGGCTGAAATGTTGCTTTAAATTAAATGAATTGTTTAAAATTAAAGACAGATTTTTGTGGCTGGTGTTGAGGATATTTTCTCAGTGATATGTGTGAAACAATTCAATTTTTGTATATGCAACATGAATAAGGTAGCTTTAAGTAATGTTTAGTGAAAACCACAATTTCAGCATCCAACAGAACTCCTGGTAGATTGACAAAGTGCAAACTTGATTACAGTTCAGGCAGATTAACTAACAGAAGGAATTATTTCCTCTAAAATCTCAGTTTTTTCTCTGCAGCGTGATTAAAGGCCTTGATGCCTCCTAAAAATCATCGGCCACCGTGCTGACTGAGTGTTTTTTTTTTTTGCTTCTATGCCTCCTTCAGTAAAGTTTGATTGTAACAGTAATGTAATCAATATAAAAAAATAAAAAAAATAAAAAAAATTAAAATTAAAATTAAAGCTGCAAGCAGCGATGGTCGGGCCCTCGCATATGCGCGCACGTCGAAATGTGTGCACGTTGAAATGTGCGCATGTAGTAATGGCCACACCGTTTCCTCAAAATTCATCATTTTGATAACTGTTACTGTACTCAGGAAGTCTATGTGAACACACCTACCAAGTTTGAAGGGACTTGGATGAAATCCCTAGGAGGAGTTCGTTCAAACATGACCCCTTGTCAACCAGGCCGAAACACAGAAAATGGCGCTTTTGATTCTTAAATATCTTGCTTCCTGTTCAGTCTTAGCCCATTGCTCCAAGAGAGTTTTTTGTAGGTCCTGGCATGTTCTACAATTCGGCTGAGTTTTGTGACTCTGTGGCCAAAACTGTGGCGGGGCTGTTCCACTGAAAAATTCAAGGGGGCGCTATAGAGCGCTTTTGCACTGGCCCCTTATCAATTATGCAGCCGAATTGTGCATAATATTGGTCTTAACAACCCCAACAAAAGACAAAAAAGCAAAAATGCAAAAATGCAATTTTTTTAATTACAGCGCCTCCTAGTGGACAAATGACACCATATTTGTTTCCTGGACTGGGGACAGCGCCTCGAAGCATGACATCAAATTTAGTTCCGTTTCGCCGAAGTGTTCCTGAGATATGAGCTCACATGCAATTTTGTTAATTACAGCGCCTCCTAGTGGACAAATGACACCAAATTGTATTGGCACACTTTGGGGCGGGTCTCGATGCACGTGATCGAATTTGGTCTTCGGAGGTCAAAGCGTTGCCGAGATATGAGCAAATGTCCTGTCTGTCAACAGCGATTGGCTAACATGAAAAGTTGGCATCAACTATCAATGGGGCAACCCACAGTATCTGTGGATATCACAATTTCATTTAAAATGCAAACACTTCAGGAGCTATGAGCAAAAACAATGTTTTGCTAATTATAGCGCCCCCTAGAGACGAAATGACACCAAATTGTATTGGCACACTTTGGGGCGGGTCTCGATGCCCGTGACCGAATTTGGTCTTCAGAGGTCAAAGCGTTGGCGATATATGAGCAAACGTCCTGTCTGGCGGCATTGCCGCCAACAGCGATTGGCTAACATGAAAAGTTGGCATCAACTATCAATGGGGCAAGCCACAGTATCTGTGGATATCACAATTTCATTTTATATACAAACACTTCACGAGATATGAGCAAAAACAATGTTTTGCTAATTATAGCGCCCCCTAGAGACGAAATGACACCATATTTATTTCCTGGACTGGGGACAGCGCCTCGAAGCATGACATCAAATTTGGTTCCGTTTCGCCAAAGCGTTCCTGAGATATTGCCACTGATTTTTTCTTTCAAACAGCCCCGCCCACAGTTTTGGACAATAGATTTTTTTTGTAGGTCCTGCCATGTTGTACACAGTGGCTGAGTTTCATAATTCTGTGTCCAAAACTGTGGCAGGGCTGTCCCAAAGAAAAATTCAAGGGGGCGCTATAGAGCGCTTTTGCCCCTCCCCCTCATTAATTATGCAGCCGAATTGTGCATAATATTGCTCTCAACAACCCCAAGAAGTTTCAGACAGCTGTGACAAAGTATATGATAGCCGCACACTTTTGCCCGGAAATCAGCCAAAAAGTAAATGGAGTCTTGTTTTTTTGTGAAAAAATCGGCACGTCGATTTTGACGCTCCGTCACGGCCACGCCCTCTGATAAAAAGTTGTGATTTTGATAACTTTTCATTGTCGAGGCCTTGAGAACACACACGCCAAGTTTCAAGCACATCAGATGAAATCCCTAGGAAGAGTTCGTTCAAATGCGACCCCTGGAAATGAGGCAAAAACACGAAAAGTCCAAAATTGACAAAAATTGGACGCCGTACGGTTCACTGTAGCCTGGGGCACCAAGAGACTTTTTTGTGCGTCTGGGCATGTTACATACTCCCACCGAGTTTCGTGCACGTGGGCGAAAGCATGGCGGGGGCACCTCCAAAAACGCACACCTAGGTGGCGCTGTGGAGGCATATGCGTACGTCCATGTGTGAGACCCCCAAAATACGTAATTTTACACCTGACATTGGGGGGGTAGGCAAATTTTCGTGAGTTTTCGGGGGGATATGGGCTGTCAAAAATGCGATTCATTTATTGGAAGAAAAAGAAAAAGAAAAACGAAAAAAAAAAAACCATACGAAATTCAATAGGGCCTCGCACCGCGTGCTCGGGCCCTAATAATAATAATATTAAGAGCTCTTGTTTTGAAGCCTGTGGAGCGGAATTGTCTAAGTGCGAGCCATGCTAGTTTTCCTTTTTAGATATTTTTCTCTGTTCACATGGTTGCTGGAAGCCAGTGGCGTCACTAGGCCTATTTTAGGGGGGCTTCAGCGGGTACGGTAGAGAGAGCCCATTCAGTGCGTCATTATACAATCCATTCCACTTTTTCATATAGAGAACGCCCACATCACTGAAATTCCAGTCCATGTTTTCCATGCGACCCTGCTCACTGCCGCTTGCGTGTTTACCTCTGAAGTACACAGAGCTGAACCTCACAGCGGCAAGAGCAGAGCGCAAACGCATGGGTGAAGGATGGACATTAGAGCCTTTTTCAAGAAAGTAAGCATTCATCACTGCTGGTAGTAACACTTAGCTAACAGCAGAAAAGTTCCATGTAATTAATAAACCAAAATGTTCCGTGTTTGAATCCCAGCTGGCCAGCTCTGAAAGTTCCTAGCTGCTGCTAGCTAGTTGAGATGACTTCTGTTAACCATTCCCGCTATGGGCAAGACATATGGGGGTTGAGACCAAGTTTTCATTCCTGGTTTAATGGCTCCACATTGGTGCAGATTTCTAGTTTTCTGGCAGGTGGAGGGGAAAATAGGATGGGTGAAAGAGGGGCAGGGGAGTTAACCATCGTGATGGCCTGGTTTATGAAGATGTTGGTAAGTCTAGGGTGGTGGTTAGAGAACAGTCTTCTCCTGTATAATGTTTCCATGATGATGAGTTATGAAACACTTGCCCTCTTCATTTTGTGCAGGTATGTATGGCACCTGCAATTGTTTTTATTTGTATTTTAGCACAATTTAACTGGTGTTGTTTAGCTGGTAAAGCAGCTGAAGGTGTATGGAGGCGTCATCGTCTTAGATTAATCAATTGACAATTGACAAAGCTTTAATTGGTGCTCTGAAAAAATTGTTGGCGCGCGCATAGCGCGCAATAACTTTTCTCCTCTATGGGCTAAGCCACCCCAGTTTCTTAAACCTAGTGACGTCCCTGCTGGAAGCTATGAATGTAAACAAAGACGTGATCTTACAAACATGGTAACTATTACCTAAAATACAGTGCACCACAACGTTGTTGCGAATTTTTGATTGATAAGTTTGGAATGCCTTCTAGTGGACAGAGCATGTAACAACCAAGAATAGATGTATTTTGAGCATTCAATTAGAAAAAAATGTTTGATAAAATATTTTTAGGGTTACACTCTATTAAAAAAACATGAATGTTTTTAGAAATTATTTGGTCTATTTAAGTGAAAATCACATTTTAACATTCTTAACTCTCTAACTCTTGAGGTGAGGACTTTGCAGAGAAGCATACTGGATTCACAATCCTAACACAATGGAGCGCTTTTGCATTAACAAATAATTGAATTCTCTAATGAATTACATTTGATGGAAGTATTTACTTCCATTTAGTAGTACCATCTTTGACAGTTCAAGATATGGATCTATGTTCCACAAAAGGCACAACCATAGACATTAACTTTAACATAAAAATCGATGAGACTTCTTCATCTGAAAGTTTTGCCATCTCATTGTGTGACATCACATCCTTTATATCCATAAATAAATCAAAACAGCATTTTCAAAGCCATGACGTAAATGGATCAGTTTACAAAGACTGCAGTGATATCAGAAGCAGAAATTAAATGTAAATTGAAATTTTTGCTGCAGTACAGAGCTATCCTTCTCAGCTAATGACATGTAGACTTGTGTATGTGACATGATTGTTTTACATTAAAATAAAGTAAAAATTAAACGACAGTGGAGACAGTGTACTGACTATGCAATAAATAAATTGAACTGACATCCAGAAAACTTCAAATAATAATAATAATAATACTTGAAATATAATTTTTGCCCTTTCAAAGCATTTCTTAGAGTAATTACATACTCACAATATCCATGAAGAGGACCACAAATTCTGTGTAACTGAAGATAGATTTGTGGTGTGTGTGTGTGCAAAAGCTGTAGCATGTCTTTTAGGCAAGATCAGTGTACATCAAGACAAGGGCAGGTGTGACGGCTCCATGTTGAGCAATCTCCAAAACCTCTGGCCATTTTAACATTTAATCAAGCTGATGTCAGATCGGTCAGTCTTACTGTCTGCAGGACCACACAACCCAAACAAAGTCAAACTCTGCAGCTACACCTCATGAAAGAAACATGGCGGCCTGTCAGGCCCCACGGCATCTGGATTTGGTTGAGGTCCTCATCTACGAGTCATCTCACACTCAGAGCCGAAGCGGAGCCATCCCTCGTTGGCATCAACTCACCTGAGTAACCCAACTCTGACCCCTGTCAATAAACCTCTCTCACCATCTCTCTAGCCCTTTCAGTCCTTCTGTTTCCCCATGTCTCTCTCCATAGCCTGTGGTAATGCTTCCTCAGTGTGCTGTAGCTAGCGGCACAGTGAACACTGGGGTCTATAAGAAAGATCATATATTTTACAAGACACAGCAGAATCTGAAATCTACACTCAACAAAAAAGCTTCCATGTTACTCTAGAACACCTTTCATTTGGTTTGTACTGTATGCTGTTTTCATCTGATCGGGGGCCTGAAAGCTTCAGAATATAAACAACACAACAGTTCTGGGTGTTTTTTTTTTGTGTGTGTTTTTTTCTCCTGTCATATTTTTATTCACTGTGGGCTAGTTTTTCACTGCAATATATGCCTTATATAAGCCCTATATAATAGGAAACAACACAATCATGACTAGAAGTCAGGAGAACTCAAAAATGTCTTTTGTGCTGTATATAGTAGAGTTATAATGGCATAAATAATACAATATTTGTATGTAACACTTTTTACACGAAATTAGGTCATGAATATCTGATTAATTCCTCCATACACTGATGCTGAGTTGTGTCTACTTGAACTCTGTGAAGCACTTCTGTGGGCTCTAATCTGGCAGGCCAGAGCCTTATAATTATTATTAATCCTAATATATAACAGTTGTATATAAATTCACCCTCAGTACAGTTGTCATGAACGGGGAAATTAGCTGTAGAGACCAAAACTGTTTTTTGTACCAGGCTGTAAACATGTTTATTTACATGCAAATTTCTACTGTGAACTTTGACAATTTACCAGTGATGCATATGGCAATTGACATATTCTATAGCCAGCCTCAAATGGCTGTTCAATGAGCCACGGTTTTTGGCACTTCAGCAATGGCTTCACTTTTCAGTCACAGAGGTTGCTGCTTGTCTCAAATACATTAAGAAAATAATAAAAATACCACTAATTAATCATTGACAAGGACCTAATTAACACACCTGTTAATTAAAATACATTCCTGTCTTTTGATGTCTTCAGTATTAATCTACAATATAGAAAGTACAATTCTTATAAATTATAATCAAAATAGTGACATTTCTTCAGTTTTGCTTATTTATTATAAAGAAAAATGACTGTCACATGACTGTTGACCTCAGTTGAGCAGCACTGAATGTTACTACAGGATGTAATTAGTGCAAATTTTTTGCTAAATTAAATGAAACGAATAATGTGATTTTGATGAAATGCATTATTTGGTTGGTTTTCCTATCAGAAGAGACTGTCAGGCAGTGGCGTCACTAGGCCTATTTTAGGGGGGCTTCAGCCCCCCTAAAATATTCTCAAGCCCCCCTAAATAATTTGGTGGTGTTTTATTATTATTTTTATTTATAAATTTTTTTTTCACAAATAAATGCCTATTTATGCAATACAAAGTGGCCAGAATATGAGTTTAAACCAATAATCATATAAACTGTCATTATTCACTTAAATATGATCATAAATCTCATTTCATCGGGTACGGTAGAGAGAGCCCCTTCAGTGCGTCATTATACAATCCATTCCACTTTTTCATATAGAGAACGCCCACATCACTGAAATTCCAGTCCATGTTTTCCATGCGACCCTGCTCACTGCCGCTTGCGTGTTTACCTCTGAAGTACACAGAGCCGAACCTCACAGCGGCAAGAGCAGAGCGTGAACGCATGGGTGAAGGATGGACATTAGAGCCTTTTTCAAGAAAGTAAGCATTCATCACTGCTGGTAGTAACACTTAGCTAACAGCAGAAAAGTTCCATGTAATTAATAAACCAAAATGTTCCGTGTTTGAATCCCAGCTGGCCAGCTCTGAAAGTGGCTGGTAAAGCAGCTGAAGGTGTATGGAGGCGTCATCGTCTTAGATTAATGAATTGATTGACAAAGCTTTAATTGGTGCTCTGAAAAAACTTTTCTCCTCTATGGGCTAAGCCACCCCAGTTTCTTAAACCTAGTGACGTCCCTGCTGTCAGGCATGATTCATTCAAGGGCCATCTGAAATTTTCAAATCTGACAATCGTTTCTGTTCTCACAGTTTCTGGCTATGATCAACGGTGTTGCCAATGTTTTCAAGAACACATGCATTTTAAACCTGTTGGCTGGTTGTGGGACAGACATACAGTGACACCTTGGTAAAACCGCACCAAATTTTGTGTGCGTGTGAGGTCTCCCTCCTCAACTGTGGTGTTTATGTGGTCATGTTAAACCGAGTGTACAGTACTCTGAGCCGACACAAACCACAGGTTGTGTATTCCCTGTTGTTCACCTTAGCATAGGGAGGCAGGCACTGTTTGGCACTGGCTCACAGGCACAATATGTGGGCAGCCTGCATCAGGGGCAGGTGTGTTTGTGTGTGTGTGTGTGTGTGTGTGTGTGTGTGTGTGTGTGCAAGCGTGTGCATTCATGTGTATGTGTGTATGTATGGAGAGAAAGGGACTGTCTGTGTAAAATTTGTTTGTGTGTTGTACATCACTGCAACAGTGCATGTGTGCAGATGTGTGTCAGCCTGGCACTGTTCAGAGCTCGGATGCCCACTGGTATCAGAGCAGCACCCCGTTGCAGTTGTTGAAGAGAAAGGGAACAGCTGGCACTGCTGAGAGAGGGATAGGATGTGTGTGTGCGTGTGTGTCTGTGTGTGAGACAGAGTTGTTTATTTGTGATATGAAGTGGCCAGCAGTCATCTTGCAAAAACAGTCACAGAGTAGAAAAACCTTTACATACAAGTCTATAGTTAGGAAACACACCTGTACGCTTAAACAATACACTGTATGGAAAATGACAGGAGGAGTTTCTCCTTTGTAAAACTAAATGTGCCATTATAAAGAGACAGAATGTAATACTGCAGCTATTAGCATTTTTCTAGCAAGGATCTTTTAGCACGTACAAATCCACACAACAGTTTTTAACAGTTTTCAAACAGTCTGTTTTTTGTTTTTTTACTAAAGGAACAGCCAATTAAAAACAATCCCCTCCTCAACTGTCTCCCCTTATATTCCTCTTTGTATTTGTTCAGCCATTAGGGGCAGGTGGGGGGAGAGAGGTGATAGCATCTCATTATGTGTTGAGGTGTAAATTACTTATTGCCTGCTGAATATTAAAAACACAGAGTGCTGTTTCCTAAATGGGTCTTATCTCTGTCTTCGACAACGCACAGTTGTCATCTTCTGCAAAATAATCATGAGAATGAAAGCAGATAGCAGCAGTTTGATCCACTGGCCTGCAAATTCTTCAAAGCTAGTGAGTGTGTGTGTGAAAATGTAGAAAGAAAAGAAAGGAATGCAGAGGGAATGAGCAAAGCTGGAGGGACAGTTTCCTCATTCATTTATTATTGTTATTGTTTATTAGACCATGTCATCAGCATGTTTTAATGATTCTAATTGGGGTTATGTTGATATAATCAGGTGCACATTTTAGAAAAAGATGTTTTAGGTGAAACAGACACTGCAGTGATTAACAAGATTAACAAGCACATCAAGTCAAATGCCCCATAACAAGAATTCATCATTCATTGTGATTCATTGTCATTTTATCATTCATTGTAATTGTACAATATGTTTGTGTTGATTTGTCCTGTACATGTGACATCCATTGCACGTCTGTCCGTCCTGGGAGAGGGATCCCTCCTCTGTGGCTCTTCCTGAGGTTTCTTCCACCTTTTTTTCCTGTTAAAGGTTTTTGTGGGCAAGTTTTTCCTCACTTGAACCGAGGGTCTAAGGACAGAGGGTGTCACTCCCTGCACAGATTGTAAAGCCCTCTGAGGCAAATGTACTTTGTGACTTTGGGCTATACAAATAAAATTGATTTGATTTGATTTGATTTATTTTTACCATGTCTGTGGTCATTCTTACAACCAACTAGTTATGATTGTAACCATGATGTCAAAGGTGCCACATAAGTTAATATGTTATGACTCAGGCATCAGGGCCACAGTCTCAGTTGGGTCAATACTACGATCTTGCAGTTTAAACGCAAAGGCCTCAGTAAAGCTTCACTCACTACAAGCAGATTTTGTATTGAAAGAATTTTTGGTTACAATTTGTGACTTTCCAATTAATTAACAATGTTAAAATTGAGACAGTTAACAGTCAAACAGTGCAACTGTTCAATACAATACAATACATCACAACTGTGCTTATAATATTAATGAAATATCTTTTTAAGAATAGAATGTCTGTCTGCATGTCAGTCGTTAATATAAAACATTCAAGCTAAAGTTATTTGGTGAACCTGATCTGTACATCAGATCTGAACATAAAAAAATGAACCTGAATATAAAATCATAGTTTATGCTTGTATGTTGTACATGTTCATCTGTAATGTCTTTTTTCAATAGGATTTTAATCTGTAAAGGTGTGGTGAGCAATAAAGATACTCTGTAACTGACAGCCTCACCGTGTCTAGGTGCACTACCTCTTTTTATGGCAGACCTGGCGGCATCCTCAGTATCTGCAGTATGTGTGTGTGTGTGTGTGTTGAAAGCAGATGTCAGAGAGTGTTGGCTCCCCAGAGTTTAAGCCCTGTAATCTACAAACGGTGATTCACTATTAAATGGCTAATTCTCCTGGATTAAAGGATTCCTGTGAACACAATCCCCTCACCTACTCTCTCTCTCTCTCTCTCTCTCTCTCTCTCTCTCTCTCTCTCCTATTTTGGCGAGTTAGTTTGCTGAAGGTGTCGCTTTAAATATTAATGATGGGATGAAGGGATGGAGGAGAGAAAATTAGAGGCATGTAATTTCAATTTGGGAAAAGAGAAGAAAGCCTGCAAGGGGCAGGGGGTGGGGTGCCTGGCTGGCAAACACACACACACACACACACACACACACACACACACACAGGGTACTGCAACACACAGCCAATGAGAACAGCACAGGGGTGGACTGAGGCAAAAAAGTCGCCCAGGAATTTAGTACCTGACTGGCCCACTCGGCCGGAGCGGTGGATGATGGTGGCGGATGCTGTCAATGTTGGATAATGCCACTGAGCGCTGTCTGGCTCTAGTCCATACACAACTCTTATGTTTTACAGCCAAACTAGCCTAAATGTGTTGTGCTAAAAGTTAGCAAGCTAGACAAATAATTTTATCACATTACAGCCACCCACCTGACTAGCATCCCCCTCCCAGTCACACAGACCTGTCTCTCTCTCTCTGTCATTCACTCACTCAAACATACCATGAGAACTAAAGTACTGGAGGGGTCTGTGGGCACTCCACCAGAAAAAAATATGATTTTTAACACATAAATGAGGCATTCTGGCGTACTCTGAAGAGAAAATAGAGGGACAACACTGCTTTAGATTTAAACATTTTTTTGAAGATTTAGCACTGACTGAGGTTCCTATCATTGTGATGGCAAGAATGGATGGAGTGTATGAAACTGGTCTAGTGGGGAGCTGAGGCTCATTTTTTAAAAATCTTTTGGCCTGGACTGCCTGTTCTTTTGTTCTTTTGGGCTTTTAATAAGAGGCATGGATGGCTCAACCCGACTGGACACACTGTTCAGGCTGCTTCTTCTTTTTCTTTCTTTTTTTTTCTTGGCCGGGTTCACACAGAGAATTAATGCTTTAAATAGTCACTCCTCTCCCTCATAGATGGTAGAAAAATGTAACATCAGCGGGTCACTTGCAGCATCACGCCGTACCTCTGACAGCCCCCTGACCCACCAGGGAAACTACCGGTACCCCTGTAGGCCAGTCTGCCCCTGGTGGTGGGCTGCCAGCCGTCTTGGAGTACCGGCCGTTCTGTGATTCTCCAGATCACAGAGATGGCCAGTCTGCCCCTGGTACAGCCTAAAAAGCCTGTTGATAAATGCTGGCATCAAAGTGCCTACACAGTATATTTGGTGAAAATTATTTTTGGCCTAATTTACAGGAATATTCATTCAACTATTGAAGACAGATACCCTGATTGGTTCATTAGAGCTTCACGTCACTTGTAAATGCCTCGTAGGAAACAATAAATTCCTCTACATGTACATGTTTCAGCAATGCTTGGTTTGCAGTATTGGTGCAGGAAAAAAAAAGATGACAATTATTCATTTTCTGCATGGTGAGTGACAGTTCCTCCAGTTTAAATATCATATGTCCCCTCTAGCCTTTCCTCTGTGCTATTACTTACTTAACTTTGCCTTGAAACCCAATTACTGTGGCTGATATTAACTCTGATGTAATTACATACGAGGTGAAAAGTAACTGGCTTATCTGTGAAATCAAATGAATGTGAAACTAGGTCTAATTGAGTCATAATTTTGACTAAAACCCCATTATTGAACGAATGTCACTGGCATTATTTGCAGCAGAGTTAAAGAGCAGGGAGCTACATTTCTTTTTGCATTAGCCAGCTCTTTGGTAATAAAGCAGATTCACTAATAAGAGATTACAGATATTTCCGAAACAATAACGGCAGGTGACAACACCCTCATTTCTGTTAGAATTCCAAAGCCATTTACAGACAGAGCCAATATTAATTGTTCTGAAACTGTGATATTTCACTTTGGGCTCTTAAATCAGTTGCTACAGTCATATAAAAGAAGAGATATTTCACATCCCTCTTGAACAAATCCATAGCCTCTAAATATCTAAACAAGTCAAAAATAATTCTTTAATAAATCCATGACTCAGATTTAATACTAGAAAAGTTTGTTGTAGTAAAAATAAAATGATGCAATGACTACATCTACTACATTACAGGCTCTGCCCACTCCTGGCTCGAGTCCTACCTCGCTGGACGCTCCTTTAATGTGTCTTGGCAAGGTCGTCTGTCATCGACTCATACCCTCTCCACGGGGGTGCCGCAGGGGTCGGTGCTGGGTCCCCTTCTGTTTGCCATCTACACCACCTCGCTGTCCCATGTTATCCGCTCACACGGCTTCTCCTACCACTGCTATGCCGATGACACACAGCTATACCTGTCGTTCCAGCCGGACGACACCACGGCCTCTGCACGCATCTCCGCCTGTCTCTCTGATCTGTCAACTTGGATGAAAGACCACCATCTCCAGCTTAATCTGTCAAAAACCGAACTCCTGGTCATCCCTGCCCATGAGTCAATCTGCCATGACTTCAACCTGAAAATTGGTACTGTCACCATTACCCCTAACCATGCTGCTAAAAACCTGGGCGTGGTACTAGATGATCGTCTTTCTCTCTCTGAACACATTTCCTCTGTAGCGAGGTCATGTCGCTATGCATTGTACAATATTAGAAAAATCAGACCGTACCTGACCCAATATGCCGCTCAGCTCCTGATTCAGGCTACAGTCAGCTCCCGCCTCGATTACTGCAACTCACTCTTGGCTGGCCTACCTGCTTGCGCGATCAAACCTTTGCAAATGGTCCAGAATGCCGCAGCGCGACTGGTTTTCAATCAACCTAAAAGGTCACATGTCACCCCACTCTTCAGCGACCTGCACTGGCTGCCTGTAGCTGCCAGAATTAAACACAAAGCTCTGACGCTAGCCTACAAAACCATCTCAGGATCTGCCCCTGCCTATCTCAGCGCCTTACTAAAGGCTCACGTCCCGACCAGGGCGTTACGCTCCGCTCATACAAACCGTCTAGTTGTACCCTCGCCTCTCGCAAAGCGAGGTTACTCTAAACTCTTCTCTGTGGTCGTCCCCAAATGGTGGAATGACTTACCAACGGCTACTAGAACAGCAACATCCCTTTCTACCTTTAAAAAACTTGTAAAAACCTTTCTGTTTCAAGAATGCTTCCCTGCCTAACAAAACTAACAACTACTCTGTGCTCCTTTACACCTTTCTCAGCTTATGTCCTCCTCTGTAAGTCGCTTTGGATAAAAGCGTCTGCTAAATGCAATGTAATGTAATGTAATGTAACATCCATACAGCAGTGTTGCAGTGTGCTCGGGCAGATCGGATAAACAGTGCAGACACTCCGGCTGTCAAATTAAGCTGTCAGATGCCTCACATCGTCTGGTCAAAAAGTGATAGCGCAGAGCGGCATTTACATAGGCTTGACAGCACAATCAATACTGCTCTTGCCATTTCTATGGGAATATTAGGTTATGGTATTAAGTTTAGAGCCATCTGATTAATTCTATATAGGATGAGCTGACTGTGAGTCAGTACTCTTGTCTGTATAAAGTTTGAAACTCTGTGCTGGCCATGAAACTTCTCATTTACTCTCCAGAGTTGAATGTGAAGCTTCAACTCTGTTTCAAACAGCATTTACAGTAAAGACTTGTCCTGCGCAGACAAAGGCATTTTCTTACCTGCTCATCGAAGCACTGTGCAATGAATAATACTATGGAACAAAAGAATCAATGGCGTGGAAGTAGGTTTCAAGTTATTATTACAATGACATTATTTGCATCTGAAATTTCATTCCTGATCTGAACCGTAATTGGGCAAAAAAAAACTCAGCTCAAGATCCACTTTTTCTAAAAGTTTCAACTATATCTAATGAGCTTCCTCTGCAGAAAGATTCTGGTTTGTTGTCATGGTTATGTTCATGTGAGAAAATTTCTATGACAAACTACCCAACTCCATGTGCTTTGAACGAGTTAAGATTTGCCAAGATCATATCAGGACAGACACAACCAGAACAATCACTGTTTAGCTGGAAAAAAGCTTCAGAGATTTTTAAATAAAAGCACTCTGAGCAGCCACAAACACTCTCTCCTCATTGGAATAACTAAAACAAGAGGTTCATGCTTGTATGAGGGTCTTAAGGTAGCTCCACATCTTAAGGCCCTGAGTAAAACATTAAAATTTTTGCAAAAGGGTTTAGGGGTATGGTTAGTGGTGTGCAGCCCAGAGCATGCTAATCTGGCCCTCCAAGAGGTCACATGTGCTGACAACATAAACATTTAGGTGTTTAAAGAATCAGCTGTTTTTTTTCTGGTGAGAACAGTCTCAAATAATCCCCCAAAAGATCAAATTTCAATTATCATTGTTGCAACTATCTCTTACCTAACAGTTACAGTGCAATAGCAGTGACACTGGGTCATGTTTAAACAGGTAAATGGTAAATGGGCTGTACTTATAAAGCACCTTTCACCAGTCCTCTGTGTTCCCCTAATTGTAAAAGAACAGTATTTGTGTGCTAGCTTTTAGAAATGTTAAGTGATGGTGGGTGTTATGATTTTATACAGGTTTATTTCAAAGATTTAGTGATCCACAGAAAACAGTGCCCAGTATTACCGTCTGTTTCCAGACAACCTAACCCTGGGAAAACCAAACCAGATCACAGCCCAGCATACACTCTCAATGAGATCAGCTCCAACCCAACCACGATTAACTCCTGTGCCCGCCATTTTGAGCCCAGCTTCACTGCAAGCCCCTGTAAAAGCTAGCAGGGAGTGGCCCCACAGTCCTCTGGGGAGTCACCTTTGTTAACATAATGAGCAGCATGTTTGCTACAAATAAAGGCAGAGAAACAAGCTAAAAATTATAATGTGGTCAGGATCACACACTCATTTTCCTCCAGAGGAACAATCATCCAATCAATACAGACTTTGACCTGTGACCTCAAAACTTTGAGACAGCTCATTGGTGGAGCTGAAGGCAGTGGAATTCTCCCATGTACAGGAATGTTGCTTGTGTGATATATGTTCTCATTAAACAGCAACTACTATTAAACAAACAACATGAACATCCTGACATATTCTGTAGGTGCATGTTACAAACACATGTTCAAACACAAACACACACACTCTCTCACTCACACACACATTTGGGAATTCCAATGCTAAACCAGCATAAACTGCCTTTCCTCATGCTGCATGTCAATAGAGCATGTGTGTGCAGAATAACCAAGTGCGATCAGCTAAATAGACAACGTGATGCATGAGTAAACACACTCATGTCCCATGTGTGTGTGCACATTAGCGGGCTGGGGAGGGTGATGTGGTCCATACTTATACCTCCTGCACTGTATATTCATTTCATGTCCACAGAGACTGGTAGTCTTGTTAGACCACTGTTCATGTTAATGCTGAAATGTGATCCACGAAAGCTTTTGGAGTATTTCATCCATCAGTTTAAGGGCTTATCAGGGTTGAGACAGAGGAACATTTTTTAAAACTGCACAATAAATCCATTCAAGGTCAAAGAATCAACCAGGAATGTGCGCTGGCTCATGTTTGACTGGCCATTGCAGCACCTTGTCTCTGACGTCACATTGTGTTGCAACTAAAGCAGAGCCAGGTTCTACTTCTATGCCTTCTCTGCATTTTTCTTCCTAGAGAACTTAGTGTCAGGAGCCCCGCTGTGCTGACACAGTATTCTCAGTGAAACAAATAAACAGCAGTGCTGTTGTCTGTCTGAACACAGCTTTAAGAGTTTATTTATCTCTGGTGTCACAAAGAGCTCATGAGGAAATCGGTTAGTTATTATTAATGAACACTCCAATTGATAACTGAACTGTGTTTGCCAAGTTTCACTCACTTTGGGAGTGCTCATATCACCTTCTTGTGAGTTCACTTAACTTTTGCAGACAGAAAGCCTGCTTTTTAATCTGTCTTGGTTTGACTGACACCTTTCATATTAGACTGAACAAACAAGAGGTTTGAACAGGTCAGGTTGAAAGCTGTTGATATGACGTCTAAATCTGATATGCTGCTTCTCTGCTAAACATGAACCAAACATGGAAATAAATCCAGGATTCTCTGGAAACATGAAAAGAAAAAGAGGGAAGATGAGCAGGAAAAGTGCTGCTGGATAGAGCAGCAGGTGGATGTAAAAAAAAGTCTTAACTTCTTTCCTCTCTTAGTCCCACAGTTCCTTTCATTTCATGCAATTACCCAGGAAGCTATTGTACAAGTTCAACAGAAGCCCACTAAAAAGGCTTTTAGAGAATGTTACTCAAAACAACCCATGTGCGCACACACATACAAACACACACACAGCATTAAAAAGTGTGAGAGGCTGTAGCCACATCCAGATAGTCGGAGATGGCCCCTGTACATTAGAAAACAAACATCCAACAGAATCAGTGAAACACAATATGGTATAATACTGTACTAATATTGAATGTCAAATAAGAAACAGAATAAAATAAAACATTCATTTGCACCTTTCTCTTTTTGTTGTGATGAAAGAACATTTGAAGTCTACAGGCCTCAGGAGGAAGCTTGTTTTCAAGCTTGTTATACAAATGTACTGCATGCTCTGCACATCATTCAAGTCAAGCAACTTGCAACTTCAAGCAGACTAAAGCTTAATGGGAAAATTGCATCAACGTTGTGTGTTCAGTTTCAGTTTCTCTATCTGAATTATATATGTATGTATGTATGTATGTATGTATGTATGTATGTATGTATACATGATAAAAGACTCCAAAAATTAGAAATAAATTGAATAGAATAGAATCATTCTACTATGCAGGACTTCCATGGAAGTTACTGTATTTGAATATGCAGATAAATTCCTGCTTTTTTGAGAAAAGGAAATGAATCACACAGTGTGGATGTCAAGCTGCTCGGGATCAGGGAATAAAGGGAATACATATGAACACTACAGATGACTGGGGGGGGTCAGGCCATGTTGAAAGGTATAAAACTCTCTAGTAATTTACAGGAGCAGTGGTGCAGCTCTTCCGTCCTGCACATGGCTGTGTGTGTGTGTGTGTCTGAACCGTCTTATTTCTACCTCACGCTCTCTCTCTGCCACAGTCTCTTGCCCTGCCCTATAAATCCTTTAAAATCGTTCAATAACCTATAACATTAATGTCACTGGGCTGCTGTTCCATTTACTGTACTGCCCCCCTGTGTGTGTGTGTGTGTGTGTGTGTGTGTGTGTGTGTGTGTGTGTGTGTGTGTGTGTGTGTGTGTGTGTGTGTGAGTGTGAGTGTATGCATGTGCGCACATGTGCAAGTGCAAAACAAGCTCTTAATGAGCTATACTGGTCATTTGGTGTGTGTTAGTGTGTGGAAATAGAAAATTTACCCCACAGACCACAATTTGTCTCAAATGGGCCATTGCCATCTGTGGCGAGATGAGTCCTGGTGGACAGTTAAAAGAAGGGGAAAGTCAGCCAAAAAGTTCCTGGATTTACTTATTTTACCTTTTTGTCATGATGTTTGCTCCCTCTCTTCTTCTCTCTTCATGTGTGTTTTGTGTGTGTGTGTGTGTGCTATCATTCTCATCCAGCTGACTTGGTTATTTAAATGCAGTCAAAGCATTGATTTGTTGATTTTGGATGAGGTCCTCTTGAATACCAGTGGGCATATTTCATACTTATGTTTGTCTTGTATTCCATTATGCTACATGTCTACATTACATCTTTTTAACTGCAAATGCACAACATGATTTAATTCAAAGCTAAGAAAAGATGATGTTTTCACTGAAACCATGAACATAAAATGATTTATAAAACTGAAATGAACCTGCTGCAATCTGCTTGTGCATACTGCAGACTAAGGCAGAGAGTGTATTTCATACAGTATGTAAGTAAGTGTTGGTCTTCACATTGTTAGAATTAAATATGATCTTGTCTGGTTCAATTGGTCAGATTAAATCAAAAATGTACAATTGAATCTTTTGCTCATACAACTTCAGATTAAAGTTAGCTTTAGTTCAACTGCACAGCTCATATTATCAAACATCATTTGACTTTTAATTGTGAAAATGAAATTAAGAAAAGTGCACGCACCCATGAAAACATAATAATTCCATTTTGGTTTTGGTGGAAGAACATAATCATTTGTATTTGAAACTGACTGATGATGGAATGATGGAAAATAATATACAGATAATACAGAAATGCCTCCATTTAAATCCTCTTTCTACCGACTATTCTTAAAACGGTGCACAGCTCAAATAAAGAGAAGTCTTTCAGCAGTTGAAATATCAGAACTGAATCTACACTGTGCAATATCCAACATCTGTGCATATATAGTATGTCATGTTTACTTATACAGCTAACTCCAATACCTGTGTACATGTATTAGAACACATGCACATATATATTTTTTTCATATACTATTTTAGTATTTTTTATATGTCTGATTTATTATTTTGGTATATGTTTATATTTTGTATTTCTATATTGTTCTTTTTTACCTAAAATGTTAAAGTATTGTACTTTGTTCTTATTTTACTCTTCTGTGTAGTACAGTACAGTTAGACTGTTTATTGCTCTTGAGCTGAGCTGACCGGTTCTTCTCATCCAGTTCATTTAATTGTATTGTTGACTCTGTGTTAACTTACACATGACAAATAAAAACTTCTTTTGTTTTCACACTAAATCCCACAGTCCTCCCTATCTGCAGTGAGCCTTTGCAGACACAGGTTGAAGTGGTCATTTTAGATGTGACGCTGTCACTGCCTCTCAGATGCTCTCTGGTCTCCTGCTGGATAGAATTCAGTCCAGTGGTGCTGCTAGAAAATGCTGTTTATTCCTGCTGGTCCTCCTCTACATGTTAGTTGACATAAATAATATAAATAAATAATAATATGAATGCATTATATTACTTAGTTACTGCTAGGAGTAAAATATGACTGTAATGTGTTACTTTTGAAATACATTGCATAGTGGCATAGTGGCAGCCTATTTCATGCTCAGCCTCTCTGTCCACTGATCCTGCTTCTCTCTGCAGCCTTGCCCACATCCAGCCCAGACACAGGGTGCGGACCCTAAGGCTGACCTTGTGCTGCCTGCTGGAGAGGGAGTGGAGGAGGGTGAGAGGTGGTGGCAGAGTATTGATCGATAGCTAACTTTATTGCTTTTAAGCCCCAAGCTCTCATCTGCTACAACCTGTGTGTGTGTGTGTGTGTGTGTGTGTGTGTGTGTGTGTGGCAGTGAGAGAGATACAGTCACTCTGCTATTGACATTACCAGTCGACCTAAATGCACAGAATCACTTCAACGCGTACATGAAATCATTTTGTTCATTAAATTTATGACGTCATGACAAGATCAATGGTGGCCTCTTTTATTTGGAAGTCTATTACAAGTCCAATCAAATCTAATCTAATTACACTGTGTCACCAATTACAGATAAGACTTAAGTATCTCAGGATGGTGCATAAAAGGTTTATGACCTTTTCCATTGAGTTCAGTGGAACATACACTTTAATTACCCTCTCCAATCTTGCAAGTGTTTCATTTTTTTTCTTTAGTTTTATGTTGACGATGAACACACGTCTGCATCACCATCCTGCTTCACATCTATATGCCTTCACACATTTCTCATTAGAGCGCTGCCTGAAACTCCTACATTCTAAGACTATTTGCCTGTGGGAGCAGCCAAGAGGAGGAACTGCTGTGTCAGGATTACCGGAGACACACATGTACAAACATGTCAATAAATAATTCAATTCAAAATAAATCAAGGATAGATTGAGAAGTAAAAATAATAAAACAACTTCAGTTTCAGGAATGAAACATTTTTCAGGCAGAATGTTGAACAGCATTTGAATGTTCTACATTATTCGTGTAAAGCAGATATGATGTGTTCAAGAGAGAACATGGTCATAGTTACAAAGACACAAAGATGAACTTTTGGTGTATAACAAAACTCCAGACTGCCATATGCTCATCCACCACTGTGATCTGGGGGTGGAAGTAGCTTAGGCATTTGGCCTGGCAACTAGAGGGTAGCTGGTTACCAGCTACCAGTCACTGGTTCAAGTTCAAGTGACCCTTGAGCCCCCTAACTGCTCCCACATCACTTCACCATCTATCCACATTTTGCATGTCTAAGAACCTTCTATGTGTGTGGTTGTATTTTGGGTAAAATGCAAGTAAAAACTGTGTGAAAGAAATATTTATTGAATTGAATAAATTATCTACACACACACACACACACACACACACACACACACACACACACACACACACATATATATATATATTTATTCATATATATATATCTATATATTATATATATATATGTTTATATATCCACACCAGTACATTCTCTGGGCTACTTATAGGGCACACTACCTTCCTGCACTGGGACTAAATATCGGCATTGAGCATAATAAGAATAATGAGCAGCATTCATAGATATGGGTGTACACAGACTAAACTGTGTT
The DNA here is from genome assembly GCF_000972845.2 of Larimichthys crocea. Classification (NCBI taxonomy): domain Eukaryota; kingdom Metazoa; phylum Chordata; class Actinopteri; family Sciaenidae; genus Larimichthys; species Larimichthys crocea. The sequence goes on from NC_040026.1 coordinate 7,463,991, forward strand.
GAGTTAAACACATCATAAGTATTTCCTGTTTGGTCCTGGATTGAATCACAACCACTCAGTCCCAGAGTCTATCTGGCTCTCTCCCCACACTTCATGAAGTAGGTGCCTGTCTGCAGTTAAACACTGATCTGGGGTCAGAGATACAGAGCAGGCAGCATTCAGTACGGTCCCTGTGGTGATAGCATGCTGTCGTTGAGGAGATAAGAGAGTGACGGCACATTGACCTTCCCCTGGTGGTTCTTCTGTAAACAGTGCTAATGATGGCTCCAGGTGATAACACCTAGCTCCCCTGCTTTCTTTCTTTCTTTCTTTCTTTCTTTCTTTCTTTCTTTCTTTCTCTCCTTCTTTCTTTCTTTTTTTCTTTTTAGCACACTCTCCTCCAGTGCCATCGCTCTTCTGCCATCCTGCTCTGCTCCTCATTTTCTTTCTGTGGCGTGAAAGCTGAGGGTAATATTCCTCCCTCCCACTCATAACCTTTTGTACTCACAGGAGAAATCCTAGAAATCCCCTCTCCTGCTTGTCTGTTTAATCTCCTTATTGGTGTGAAGATTACAGCACACAGTGAATAGAGGAATCAGCAGCAGAGCACCATACATCACATGAAAACGGCTATACTATGATACGGCCAGACAAGATGGATTACAAGCATGAGATGACTACGGAGGTCCCTTGTGGGCTTGACCGATACTGATATCAATAGCTGGGATATGATTTTGCATTAGCAAAATGCCAAAATATAATAGTATGTAATATATATATAGTGCTTTTTACTTATTGTATTTCAACCGTCATGGAATACCCAAACTCTGTTGAAACTTAAAATAATGACATTCTTTCAGGTGGATTAGCAGTTCCTTCAGGCAGAGTAAAAAAGTACTCGCTGAGAGAATTCATGGTGAAGTCTCTAATTGCAGGTTCCTGACTTTCAAAAAAAAAAAGAGAAAGAAGGAGATTCCATTACCCCCAAATTCCACCGGGCAGTGATACACAGCCATTCTAGTCACTGTTTCAAACCCCACTGGCTCCGCCGCGGTCCAGTTCAGAAGCGCCCAGAAGCGAGCCTCCGCTCGGCTTCATGTTGAATACATGGCTGCTATTTTTGATGGACACCGCGAGCAGCCTGCGTCAATTTACACAGAGCCTTAGATCTATCCCATACCCCAAATGCCCCAATAAAGCTGCATTCAGACAGGGTATGGCGCTGTGGCAAAAACACAGCTTTCTGCATTCATTTGAGTTGGGATAGTCTGTTTTGGCTGCGGCAGTCTGCGCCCCAGAAGTGTCCAAAAACGAAGCATCCAACGATCCAACTTTTGGAAAAATGCAGCCTGACGTCACGCTGCAGACGTCACGCTGCAGACGTCACGCTGCAGACGTCACACTGCAGACGCCTCAGCCCTCCCTCACTTCCCCACCTCCACACAACCCTGCAGGGTTTCGGTGCAGTGCCTGATCCTGTATGAATGCACACTAAACATGAATGATTCCTGTCATCAGTCAAAGAGCCACCAATTCAAAAGCAATTGTTAACATAATAATTCATCATTTTCCCTGTAGCATCACTGCCAACAGCATGGCACACTGCATGGTTTGACAAACTTTCATGGTAGCATTGTCAGCAAATGTATTCCTAATAGATCAGTAGTTGAAATCAGTGTTCTGGCATTTTGGCATGGCAGTTACATGCAACAAATTATTTAATATATACTCAGTATATTATATTCAGTGTTGTAGTCACAACCACCCAAACCAACAGTAAAACATTATAGTTTGCACTTCTTTCCATGCAGCTCACTGCTCTCACTGATTAGAAAACTGATGTGAAGATCCCTGCAGAAGAATATCAGTGCCAGCCTTAGATGTTGCTTCACAGCCATCTGACAAAAGGGCAAACACACAACACGAGCAGAGTCTCATCTCTGCACAGTTGCTGCTTTTGGCCCTAACTATGATGAGAGGCCACAAACATGGATCAATTAAAGCATTACTGAGTGGACACTGGCGGTGCATTGTCCATTTAACAGTGTGAAACCATTCTTGCAGGAGAAAGTTACATGGATTACAAGGCTGATTGCAAGAGCTTCGTGGCCTCTGGAATGAATATGGAGAGGAGCAGAGATTCACATGGACACTGCAGCGGTGCTAACAGTACTGTTAGGGACAAACCACACTTCCTGCCTGCAAGCTTGTCACTGAGCTAAATGAAGTGTGTAGCCAGCTACAGAGTATTGTCAGGCGGTGAAATAGGGAAGTTTATCAAGAGAGCATATGGGGGATGTGGTACACTGTGGCTGTGCAGCCTCAGCTCCATGCTGACAGCCTGCAGCTACAGTCCTGCCTCCTCTCTAGACACACTGTTATGAGAGTTAAATGTTATAGCAGGAAATGTTATTTATGTGGAAGAATATTATACGGAAGAAGAATATTATAGAGCCGAAACAAATTTCAAATTTAGGTTTCTCATTCACACACAGAAAGAATAGGTTAAATGGACAACAGTTAAATCACTGAATTAATAATATAGAATACATGTCCCCCCCTTTAAAGATGATGAAGCAAGTGCTTGAAAATATGAATTTGTCTGAAAGTTGATGGATCGCAGTTTTAACCTGAAATGTTACAGATCTCAAAAAAGGTGTAAGGTTGGAAGGTTGACTGTGTGGTGGGTTCACAGCATCAGGGACAGCATTCAATTTTTAATTAACTCCACTTTTTCACTCTCTTACTCTCAGGTTTGCATATACCACCGCTGCGCTCCAGCGGCTCACACTGCCTGAAACAAGCTGTCATGATACACCACTGGTATAAAACAGGCCTCAGAAAGACTTTGTTATATGTGCAAGGTCTCTCTCTTCAATGTGCATTTCTCTAAGCCTAGCTCAAGTCAAATGTATAGCAGCGGGATCGAGCAGGACTTCATCCCAAAGACCCCAAGATTAGGGCATCTGAGCTGGAGGTAGAGTGAGCGAGGAGGATCAGAACTGAGACAAGTAGAAAAAGAAGAGAAGTTTAAAGGATGCGATCTCTATTCTGGAGCAGGTCCTCATTTCACTGTCTAGCGCTCCGGCAGGCCTCCCCCTCTCTTCCTCTAACCCATGCAGTCCCCTGCTCAGCACACTCAATTATTTATCAGCTTACAGACGCACTGAGGAGAGCAAAGAGGAGGGAGGAGGCAGCCGCAGACCTCCTCTCTGCTCTTCACTGTTGCTCCTTTCTTTCCACTCTCCTTTCACTTCAGTAGTGACCATCCCTCTATATATAGTGTGAATAATTAACACTAATGACACAAAATGAGAGGATGAGAAACACAGTTATCACATACTCCCTTCGTCTCTTTCTGTCTTTGGTAGGCACATGAATCCGGACCCACCCTCCAGCAGCTCTCTTTCTCTTTCCTCCACCTCCACCTTCAATGCACCTGTTCATTAGTTCCGGCTACTCGCTTTATTTCCTCTCTTCCAGCCCCTGTTATCATTCTAACATCCCTCGCACCGGAGGTCTTTGTTCTCGCCAAGAGTCTCTGAAGGGACAGATGGAAGTACTTTAAGTCTGTTACTGTTGTCAGACCGGCATCAAGGAGATCACTGCAGCACAGTGTATGAGTGTTTGTGTGTGTGTGTGTGTGCTTGTGTGGGTAAAAGCACTGCAGTACAACAAGCTTATAATATGTTAGTCTGAATATATTAAACTATTGATACAGTTTAATAGTCAAAACTGTAAAAAAAAAAAAAAAATCTCTTTCTTTCTGACTGATCTGAAGATTTGTGATAAGCATGTGCAGTATAATCCAAACCTGCACTGTGCGTGTTTGTTTAATGTGCATAAACCCAGATTGTAAGCCATGCATGAACAACCTGATAATGTTGTATATATGCATGTAAATTCCTTGTGTGTGTGTTTACAGTGTATTTGTGTCTCAGAGAAAGAGAAAGACTGAGAGAGAATTGGTAAGCAGCGGTGATAAAGAGGAATAGCTAATGTCAACTGCACTAGCTGCTGCCTCTGTATCAAAGCCCCCTGCTTGCTTCATATCTGCAGACAGCCACCAGCAACAGACTCCCCATCATTAACTACTGTACAGCACACCGGACTGAGGGAAGAGAGAGGGGGAGACACAGAGACAACAGAAGGAAAACATGTTCACGTCTAAAAGAAGTGAAGAGCACTGATGAATAGCATGACAGAGGAGGCAGAGTGACTGAGGTCACAACAGTGTCATTACATCACCTTTATCCTGCCATTCTTCCTCTTTGCGCTTTCTGTAGTTAAATAAAACCTCCATTTATAATCTACACAGAGTACAAACACTGTCAGTGTAGTGCAGCATCAGTGTAGAAAAACATGACACCAAACTTGAGCAAATGAACATCATTTGTAGTAAAGCAGATGTTCTTTTGCCAGCAGCCAGTTAAAGGCAGCATGGCATGGGCAGATCAGGAGAGAGGAGGCTGGCTGCTCAAATAACACGTTTTTGCATCTTTTTTAGCGATGTAATCTGAACAATGCTTCAGCACCTTCACCCTCTGATGGCTGCTTGCTTACAATTAGAACTCTTAAAGCAATTACTGCATACTGAATCCAGGAGTCTCAGAGTAAATAGGGTAAATTAAGCCTGAGGGGAAGAAAAGTTCAGACGTATTTCTCATAATGCATTATTTTAAGTTTTCAATCTCAGAAAAGTCTGAAAGCAACCCAAAGCTATGTGTTGCATTTAATCACAATGCAAAGCTAGTACAAAATCGATAAATCTTGAGGTTTGCTGTTAAACAATAAACACCAGCCCACTCCAGCAGTTAAAGCAGAGCACTGAAAGCCTGGAAACACACACTTGGCTTGATGGGTGTCCCTGCACTCCAGACAGCCAGGGAGACCACAGAAACTACAGAAGCCTTCTGTAGGTCTGCAGTACAGTGGGCTTCTTCGGGCGAAGGTCAGTACACACTGTATCGCTGTGTTTCCAGCTCCACACTGCACATCAATAAAAAGCCTCTTTACACACTTTCAGCTGAATTTCCCAACTCCCATGACAGGCACTGCGGAAACACACACTCGCACTTACATGCTCACGCAGTGTGATGGAGCTGCTAATCCACATGATGTTTAACCCTGATAATGGGATATTGCTCAGGCATGCCTGGAGCCAGAATAATGGCATATATATATTTCAAAATGATGTATCACTTTCTATGCTGGCTTTAAGATGTATTTACTTCCAAACAAACTGTATGCTGTATGTAAGTTGTTCACACTGAAGTCTGGCTGCACATGTGATCCGATCCCATTTTGCTCTCAACTTGAAAAAACATATTGAGTCTGGAAAGCTGTCCATACTGTGAAAATATTTGATATATATATATAATCCCAACACTTAAAGTATCATTCACTCTGTTTTAAAGGCATTCTGGCCTGTGGGAGAACTGAAAACAGTGCTCTTCCTTCATATTATTACTTTGTAACTTAGCTGTCACACTGATCACTCTGGTGCAGCAGCTGACAAATATTCTGGGACCACTGTGATTTTTTCACAATAGTCCTGTCATCTCTGTATGAATCTAGAACAATATAATAATAATAATAATAAAATATAATATATATAATAATAATAATAATATAATGTCTGAAAAAACTATTGATCACTGTGATGGAATGAGGGTTAGGTGTAAGTGGACGCAATGCTTATAATAAGTTTTGCGAAGGGCACGGGCACATGGGAAAATTGTATAAAAGATACTTTAAAAGGGTCTCTTAGTTTCCCAAAGATCGGTTAAAAAAGGAAAGAAAGAAGGTAAAAAATAAAACAAAAGCAATAAAGGAACTGTGGAGGATCGTGGTTAAAAAGGTAAAAACTCAGTGGCCAATACTCAAGTGAACAAGGTTTAATAAGGTTACTCCTGTTCTCCAAGATGCCTCTCAGTTCAAAGTGCCCACATCCTTGTCTGTTGCTCTATTCTTAAGAAAATGGATATAATAGATTATGTGGGACATATTATTTATAGTTACATTATATTTTATATATTATATTTCATATAATAGTATATGGTATATATATATATATATATATATATATATATATATATATATACATACATATGTACAAGGAAAGAAAAGGAAACACACTATTAGGGTTAGGGCAGGGTAAATCAAACAGACTTAACCTCTGTAGCCTCTGATTAATTGTCTTGAGAGCCACGAGGTGGAGCAGTGACAAAGAGCAGTGACATATGTCTCTCTTACTAAAAGTGCAGGCAGTAATCGGATACTTTGTGCCCACAGAGCAACCCCAGAGCTTTACTACATCTTCAAAACTACACCTTTTTGGAATTAGAAATAAATACAAACACACTTCAGACATGATAGAAATATAAATGTAAATGTTCTGTTGCATGTCAGCTGTTTTGACCCAGTGAACTTTTGTGTCACCTCTGTGTAAAATGTTTTAGTGATTAAGATGATGTGCACATCTTTATCTCCCAAGAATGTAATAATTTACATCTTTTTTCCTTTTTAAATTTAAATTTGTTTCAGTGCTGAATGAGTAGTATGTGATATTGACAAACAAAATGAACTTTGTCTATGTCTATATTTTAGACTATGTCAACAAGCTAAAACACAAACATAGGAAACTGATTATTTAAAAAAAAAAATGAAAATAATGATGAATGACTTTAAGACTTTAAGATGGAATGGTTTGAGGATTTGGTTTGTCAGATTATCTGTGTACAGGGAGCTTTTGTATCCAAAACCGCTTCTCTGATTTTGATTTTTTTCATAGCATGCAGCAATAATTTGTCCTTCTTTAAAAAAGTTTATAAGTCCTGTAGTATATATATTAGTTCCATGTGTGATGGAAAGACACAAAAAATATGAACTGTTTTTGGTGGTTCCACATTTACAGTTTAAGTAACATACATTCACACACACAAAGTTGCCCACTGCAAAGCCACAACAGGGTCACATCACTTACAGACAGTATGAAACCTATAGACAGATGGAAAAAGGACACCCACATTGCTGGGTGGCTGTGATAATGTAATAAAACAAAAAACAAGTTCTGACACTTTTGTGTCTTGCTTACTACAACAGCAGAAAGTATGACCGTAACAGAGGTGTACTTGTATTTTACTCAATGCCAATAAAAACTAGTGTTGAAGTGGAGTGAAGGACTGCATGTGTGGAAAATAATTTAAACCTTTATGCTTTGTAACGTTACTCACTCTATTTTCACACAGACGATAACTGAAAGAAATACGTTGTTGCTGTACTTACTGGTACAGCATTCTAAAACAAACGGTAAGATCAATAAGCATGCACCTTTTTGATCATCAGGAAATAAAGAAGTGAGATTATAGAACAAGCAGAGAAACTCACAGTCACACACAGTATGCATTTGCTTTTATGTGTGTGTGTGTGTGTGTGTGTGTGTGTGTTGTCTGGTCCCTCAGTAGTGTTCAGGATCCCCCGCAGGGCCTTAGTACTCACCCAGAAATACATCATCATCTCGGCTGAGAGGTGATGGGAGACCAGGGGGTGGAAGACGGGGCTATGCAAGGACACCAGGGAGGCCAGCCTCTTCCTCTTTTTCTCTGTTTTGGTGCGTTTCTCTGTACGTCTGTCCTGCACTGATCTTCTTCTTCACTCACTTGACCTTTCTTTTTTTCTTTCTTTTTTTGCCAGCACTGTCTGCTCAGTGTTATCTGACAGCCAGCTAATTGCCCCTGTGTTTGTGGTTTTGTAGCTGTAGCTAGAGATATAAAGTTCCTTTAATGTGTCCCTTTGACCCTAAAGGCAGTCGCTCTTCCTCTCCCGCTGACTCTTCTGAAGCGTGACGTCTCTAAGAGTCGCCACTGAGGCTCTCTTCTCCCTGAACCTTTCAAAAAACTCTTCCTCTGCTTCTTCACCAAAGGGGAAAAATGAAAGAGAAAGAGTAAAGAGAGAGGCAACAAAGAGAGAAAGTGCTATGAGGCGTTGTTACTGTACCTCCCCTTGATTTTTGTTCTTTACTTCACTTCTTCTGCTTCTTCTTACTCCTCTTCTCCAACGTGGCACCCTTTCCTGCCTGCTCAGCTCTTCCTGTCTCTTCTTTTTTCTCTTTCTTTGCTCGCTGTAAACTATGCTTCTCTCTATTTCACTGACATACACAGAAGCCTGCCTACTCTTGGTCTGAGCGCACTCTCTTTCCTTCTTCGTCTCTTGTTCCGGATAGCTCCAGTCCAACAGCTCAGTTTTGAGGGGAGGCAAGCCTGAGACAAACTCTATTCTACAGTGCTCCTGGGTGAAGAGCACAGGAGAGGCTGGGGGGTGGGAAAAGCTGGAGATCACCACAAGGTACAGTAGTACAGCAGCTTTCAACCGGGGAACGACAGTGAGGAAGGAGCGGGGTGGGGGGTGCAGAGCAGAGGAAAGGGAGAGAGATAGAAAGAGAGAGAGGAGAGAGCAAAGGAGGAGGTAGAAGAGAGAGCTGAGCTGGTGGAGGGATGCTGGTAAGCAGATACACGCTGAGAAGTGGAGGATGGCGAAAGGCTGTGAAGAAGTTGTGGGAAAGCCGATGGAAGAGCCGGAACAAGGGAGGCAACAGCAAGACAAGATGAGAGGGGGAGAAAGAGAGATGCAAAAAGCTGAGAGAAAATAGAGAAAGAGGGGCAGCTTGGCTTATTGCTGCTTAGGCTAAAGAGGCAATGATACCAGCCGGCTTCATTAAGTTGCACTGAGAGTGTCGAGAAGGAGGAAGAGGTTTGGTAGTGGTGCATGTGGGGCGTGAGAGGCAAGAGAGCCGTCTAAACAAAATACAATTTAGAGCGCTTGTGTAACACAAGACAGGGGTGGGGTGGAGGGTGGGGGGGCTGCTTCTCACTCCTTGTTGTTCTTTTGTTCCCTCGGTTTTTCCTTTTCTGCAGAGGGAGGGAAGGGTGGTGTGTGCTTGTGTTCATGTCCAAGTGTGTCTGCATGGATATGGATGTGTGTGTGTGCGTCGGCTGTTTTGGCCAAGCTGGCCCATAGTACAGAGAGAATATTGTGGGCAGCCATGCTCATGCTGTGCGCACATATATATGTGTTTGTGTGTGTGCTTATGTGTGTGTGCACATGCGCAAGTGTGTTTGCATGCTTAACTCTGTAAAATCACTTTGTATATGATGTGTAGAGTCTGCCACTAATATTGGAACAACTTTTCATGTGCAACAACATACAGGTGTGTGTGTGTGTGTGTGTGTGTGTGTGTGTGTGTGCGTGCGTGTGTGTGAGTCCATTCATCTAATGGGTGTGTTTGCAGTGTGGCTGGGCGAAAGACAGGCAGAGAAAGGGAGCGGTGGCTGAGGGTTGTAGGTTGAGGGTTGGTGTTGTAGCCTGCCTCAGCACATTTACCCCCCTCCCCCTCATCCCAGTCAATACACCACTGAAGCAAGCTGCCACATTAACCCCTTCACTCCCTGAAATACTGCACTGCACACACTGGGAAACCTGGAAACACTTGCCTATTTCTGTGTTACTGCTTCTGTGTCTATATCACATTCCAACTGAAGTCAACCTCTTGTTTCAAAGCTGTGAAACTAAAAACTAAATATCCATCATCTTAGGAAATCATAAATATTGTAACTCCTCAAGAGCTGAATCAAATTTGATTCATACTGGCACCATGACAAAGAAACACCATCAAAACTGATACCAACAATGATATAAGGCTCTTCAGTTGAATTAAAGTTTGCTCTCATGCCCGGTTTAAAACATAAATTGTTTCAGATGAAAACAGTTGGCTGCTGGTATAAATGACACATTTCTGTACAGTTAAAAACCAAGGCTGTTTAAATCTGTTTTTCTCTCTTTGATGTGGGCTCATAGTCTACAAATCTTATGTACAGACCCAAACCAACCAGAACCTGATCCAGGACCTTATTCCTCTGTGCCACAGAGCTGCTTCTGTTCCAGAGTTTATTAAAAACACATCAGTGGGCCACACTGTTGCACTGGGTGATTTGTTCCTTCATTACCATACTTTTTTATACAAACACATTACATTTATACTGTATCGAATACTCACTAGAGAAGTGGTTCCCAAACCTTGAGGGGAGCGGTACCAGGTTGTGGAAATATTTGCTACGCGGCTGCAAAAAATATGACAAGCAAAGAAAACTAAATATTGACGATATAACTGGTAAACTTTGAAAATGAGGAAAGGAAACAACATTAGTGAATTTCCCTGGTGTGGGATCATTAAAATCTATCTTATCTTACAAGTAAATGATGACTGTGATTAGCAATCGCAATCCTTGTCTCATGACAGCAAATTCGAATCAGTCAGAATATGTATTCTATACATGTCTTGAGGGCTGATTCAGAGACATAATTTATGCACATTAACTCTTCCTCTTTAAATGTAGGGAACTTATTTCATGATCTGCATTGGGGGGCTGCATTCCATATTAAAGTTGCATCAAACACTTGAGTGAGTTTTATTTATTTATTTATTTTTTAGTTCTATTCAAATTCAGTTTTTTGAAGGTTATGTGTATTTCACCATCAATAATACATTACCACATTGATTTTAAAACATTGGCATAATTATTATAATACAAACAGGACTGCCATCTTTACATTCCAGTCTAACCTGGCTGGATTTAAAGGGGAAGCAACTGAATTGAATACGGCACAAAAAGCTGGTTGCTTTACAACACAACCATTTGGACACCCACAAGCTGTCCATGACACAAAGGAATGGAATGTATAGTGAATGTCTCAAGTTTGACATACTGACATTTACCAATGCGAAAAAATAATGAGCTAATTCATAGTTAAAACGGAGTATGAATACCAATTCATCTGCACCCATTTGTGCTGAAATTGGGTTTTAAGACTTGCTTGAAATGAGGCCATTTACATACATGTATGCAAGCCTGGTGAGCAGCCTCAGCGCTCACTCTCCTTCACTCCTCCTGAGACGACCAAGAGCTCACAGACGGGCTGTCTTCTCTTTTTTTCCCCTAGCAACTACCATTCAAAAGAACATTTTCCTATCAAATCTGGGTGTCATGCTATTTCAGGTCTGGGTCATAAATAAGTTAGGCCAGACTCTGCATGTGAGTGAGCTAATGCAAAAAGCCAAACAGACTGGTGGTGAGTGGATGGTAGTTGGGGTCTCGAAGAAAGAGAGCAACACCAGGTCAGTCAACTGACATGTAGAGTAGGAACTAAATGAATTTAGTTAATGGCTTATAACTCACCTATAGGGCATTAGTAAATCGACCATTAATGAAGCAGTTAGTCACAGCTTTGGAAGCTTTTATGAAGAATGCCTCTTTGCCCGAAAATAAGATTCATGCACTGAGGACACACATTTAAAGATAACATGTAGACTTTTTCATTGTCAACATAACTACTTGTTGGAACCTCGGTTAACATGACAGTACCCCAAAATAAACTGGACCAGATTTACCAAGAAAATGTCGCTGTGCAAATGTGCAGTGTGTTTAAAAAATATATATATATCTACATGTATTCACAGAGCAGCTCTTTACGCAGTCAGCTTCTGGAGTATACCTGGGACACTCTGCAGATGCATTCTGCCAGTTCAGCTATGAAATTTCTATGAAACTGCTACAATCAGAAAAGAAATTAACATAGTGATATTGATTCCATTTTTTTTACCCATTGAGAAGTTGAAAAAAAAGATTGTCCACTTTGTTATAATATTCGGATATTGTGTTCATTAATAAAAACCCAATTACTTTGTTTTTTTTACTTTTCTTGTTTTTGTTTTTTCCCATATGCTTAATGTTTGTGCTTCCTCTTCAGAGATGGAGATTTGTTCATGCAGAACTGACCATTGGAAAGTGTGTGACTTCAATAAGGTAGGAGAGAAACCTACACTTCAAAAAACATACACTCCATCCTACTGACTGATGAAAAAATGTGTTTGCGGCTAAACGTGTTACATCTGCTACTGAAAAACCCAATGACTGTACGTTAGAATTTTTATACACTATTGTGCTGTCTTCGAGACCACCAGACTTCAGTCCAGCGCATCATCTTTTCACTGAGCTCTTTCATTGTGGTCTGTTGCTTAGTTTATATTGTGGCATGAGATCTATTAAAAACAGCACTGTTCCATGATTGGAAGTCGTCTTGAAGCACTTTAATTATATGTTATTATGTTATATTATATGTTATGTTTTTTACTGTTGAATAGCAGCAAAAGTAATGCTTCATTAAAGACATGAACTATACTGTCTCTGCCCAGCGAAACCCACAATATTTTCTTGTAAGTGGACCAGATGTTTAGCTTGTCAACATCTCATCTTAAAGATCCAGTGTGTAGAACTCAGTGACATCTAGTGATGAAATTGCAGATTGCAACTGACTGAATACCCCTCACCTCCCCCTCTTGTTTCAAGCATGAAGAAGAAACTGCAGTTGCTGTGAAACTCCTGAAAAATGTGAAAAGTCCTATAGAGCCAGTGTTTGGTTTGTCCCTTCTGGGCTGCAAAGTGGTTCAGCTCCCTCTATAGATAAGCTCATTCTAAGATACATTTTCAGGTGATTATACACTCATGAAAACATAGTTTTAAATATTCCATTTCCATCAATAGATCACATTAAATCTTACACACTGGACCTTTAATACAATACAATATAAACAATATTCAAGATTTCATTAACAAAATTAAAAATGTCATTTTGTGACATTATGAATAAAGCTGTTGTATGTTCTGATGTCATCCTTATTATGTCATTTAATATCATTTAATCATTTGATTTGTATTGTCATGTTTTGTTATTTTCTTCTACTGCTATAAAAACTGCAAATGGGATCTAAACAAACTAATAAACTAGTTCACTAAAAATCTAAAAGTAATGGTCAAAATAAAACAAATGTCCATTTGTGAAAAATATTACAAATTTGTGAGCTTTTCTAAAAACTTCTAATACCCACTGAAGCTATACTACATACGATATGAATTCATTATACTCTGTTTCATAGTGATTTGAACCAACAATGATAAAATGTTTATGCGGGTCGGATATAAACCCCACAGCCTAGAAATTTCTCACTGTGATTTTTTTGGAGCAACACCCAAATATGTACACAGCCCCCTCAGCCTGAATGCTTACAGTCTGGGTTTCACTGCTGCCAGCAGTCCTCTATCATGTCTTCAGAGACCAATGTTACCAGCTCTACCTGATCTCAATCCTCCTCCTGGAGTTCCTCTCATTGACTCCCTGTCTGCTGCCAGGCACACCAAGCTCTCTCATCTGGAAAAACTCAGCCGGATGCTTTGGTTCCACCACTGTTTACTCTTCCAGACAGGTTTATTGTGCATTTGTGCTGGAATGTGTTGCATCTCAATAACAGGCGTCCTTTTGGTATATTAGCTGGCACATGTTAGTATTTCCCCTGTCTCACTTTTCCTCTAGCTGGAAATATCTCTATGCCATATTGGCTGCTCTATGTCCACTACTGGGATAGAGCAAAAGATGAAGAATACACTGGCTGAGGCTGGCATTTTAAGCACAGACAGACATAAGTTCATAGATACTAAATTAGTGTGTTTGTATATCTATCTGTAGATCTATCCCAAGCACCATTTGGTGAAAGTTGGGTTTTACTCAGCCAAGGCTTTATTTGATTACTGTGTGTTCTATAACAATATATGCAACAAATAATAAATTTAAATTCTGTGTAAATTGCTGTCTCATGACTGTTGCAACCCTACTTTAAATTGCATGTATTATCCTTGACAAACACCTGGTATTTAATATTATAAAAGATGTGATGAAAATAAAATATTAATATAATATATAGATTGCTTTTATAATATATTGTATAGATGTTGTTAGAAGAGTCAATTTTATGCTAAATCAGTATTCTCACTGTACACACTGACACATGAGGGTGCAGGGAGATGTTACAAATCCCTGTTAACAAATGTATGTGTTTTATCATCTGACAATGCATTGTTTTTGTTGGTTAAAATAACTGTGTTAGTCACTTAAGGTACATAATTGATGGTATGTATGTGGCATAAATTAGGTAGGTTCACATAAACTTCAGTGTGTAAGCTGAAGCTTCCTCCTATGCTCCTGATAGAAACAGTCACATGGATTTTCATGAGGCATCTGCTGAAACACTTGACGTTGTTCTTGGAGAACCATATACCAAAATATAGCTGTAATTGTTTTAACTAAAGAAGCCTTCTTTTTTCAACTAACAGAATGAAAAAAAAACATTTCCAGTTTCTTAATCAGGGCATCACCTCCCCCAACTAGTGCTAATCTTAATGCTATTCTTCTCATTTTGTTAAATTCTACTGACTTTGAAAGGGGAAATTGTTGTCAAAATGTTGACCATGCACATTGAGATAACGGCCTTGGGGAGAGGCATGACCCTTCAGATCCGTGAAGGGATCTGAGCAATGCTGCTTGAGTCTTTACTGCAGCCTTGTATCTGCAGCCTCTACATGGCTAAACTGGGAGACGAGATGACCAGCAGCTCTGGCAGTGGATCCAGAGAGGCCTCTGAGAGTCTTCTGTACAAAACTCAGCCACTCTGTCAACCCTACACGTACCTTCCACCTGCTAATCAAAGGGAGAAAAAGTGGAGAAATGTTGCCATGCTTCTTATGAAAAGATGAGGCTAATAGTCAAAGGAGGGGAAAGCTTATTATTATTAGATTATGTTCTGTAGGCAATGTGACCTTCGGTGGAGACAATCAGTGCATAGTATATATCACCAGGTAAATACTGATATCTGCCATTGTGCATTCATTTAATGAATTTAATCAAGTTCCAACGGATTGATTGATTTGAACCCTTTTTCATAATTATTCTTAATCAGCATGAATGAAAGTATATATACTTGTATACATACTTGGACTTGTTTTTGCTCCATCTCTTAATCCTTCCTGACTGTACTTCACTGTCTATATCAGCTCCCTTGTCCCTCGGTTCCTGTTGTTGATGTAAATCTAGTATAATTTCATATTAAACAAAACTTCAGTCATTACCTAAAATGACTGTGTTACACCAGGGTTACTTTAACAAGCACAAATAGTGAATTTCTGTGGACTGTTTTCAGCGACATTTGGTTCTCTGAAGAGATTTAGGGCAGCAGGACTGTGTATGTGCGATTGAGTCAAAATAAACTAGTGTCTTCACAGTAATGAAGAAACGTGTTACTTGGTGTGGCTCACTGATGTGTTTTTGGACAACAATGGAGCTCTGTGGCACAAAAGAATATATGATATATTAGACTTTGATATACAAACAATACTTATTGATCTGGCAGGTTCTCATGGATCGTGGCTGCTGCTGTGGTCCTGCATGACGTCCGCTACATATATTATTACTGTCATTATTGTTACCATATCTCCATTACAATTTATAGTTAGCTGATAATTTGCTGCTGCTGTGCATCTGTGTCTCTCTATCTCTATCCAGACCCTCCAGGAATTCGCATTGTTACGATTTGCAGCTTCAACACAACATCAGTGAATCTCCGTGAATTCAGAGCGGTGTTGCAATTTTAACCAATCACTGCGATTTTTCCACAACTTTGACCAATCATTGGCTTGAGCTGACGTCACTGACGTCGCCAAACTGCCTTTTGCTTCACTTCCGTGAACGAAACTGTGATAGGGAAGAGCCCAGCACCGAATCCCCATCCGACGGGCGCATTTCCTCCGCGGCAGTGTGCCAAGACCGGCTGTGGGTGGGCTTGGACCTCACCGCTTCCCGGGGCCATGGACTTAGTGCTCGCTGCGCCCTCTCCGGGGCCCCCTCGCCCCTGGCACAACTGTCGAATCGCAACAAAAACGTAAAGAGCACCGCAACTTTCAGCGCAATTTTTTTGAAAACCTTATGCAACATCAGGCATTTTAGGCCGCAACTATTTCAAAAAAGGTGAAATCCTGGTGGGACAGTCTATCACAGGTTCCACTGCTACTGTAATCATTTTATCATTCATGTCATTTTATCATTCATTGTAATTCATTGTCATTTTATCAGTCATTGTAATTCATTGTCATTTTATCATTCATTATAATTCATTGTCATTTTATCATTCATTGTAATTCATTGTCATTTTATCAGTCATTGTAATTCATTGTCATTTTATCATTCATTATAATTCATTGTCATTTTATCATTCATTGTAATTCATTGTCATTTTATCAGTCATTGTAATTCATTGTCATTTTATCAGTCATTGTAATTCATTGTCATTTTATCATTCATTGTAATTGTACAACATGTTTGTGTTGATTTGTTCTGTACACGTGACATCCATTGCACGTCTGTCCGTCCTGGGAGAGGGATCCCTCCTCTGTGGCTCTTCCTGAGGTTTCTTCCACCTTTTTTCCCTGTTAAAGGTTTTTTGTGGGCAAGTTTTTCCTCACTCGAACCGAGGGTCTAAGGACAGAGGGTGTCACTCCCTGTACAGATTGTAAAGCCCTCTGAGGCAAATGTACTTTGTGACTTTGTGCTATACAAATAAAATCTGATTTGATCTGATTTGATTTTTATTCTTATTCAACAATAAGAAAAAACACTGAATATTATCAGACTCGTAGCTGATGTAACCCATTTTAGTTTAACATTTTCCTCAAAGAAGGTGAAAACACCTCGGTTCTGTTAGACAGAAAAATAAGAAAAACACTATCCTATAATGTCTGTCATGGGAGCAATGTTTCTTTTCTCAGCTCACTAAGGACTGCATTACTGGTCGAGAGGGCCGGCCCTCTGCTTTTAGTGGCAAAGCAAAAAACACTCTTAGTGCAGTCAGTAAATCGCACACACGTGCACTCATGTTATAATACCAGATTTCAGCGTTGAGAAGGCTCCATTCATGATTTTATTGAGAACCATTCTAAAGTTTCAGGGTGTTCCTGTAACCATAGTAACTCACAGTGCCAGAGGGGAGGCAGAGACACAGTGGTGCTCCCAGAAGAGCCACTGAATAAAGCCGTTTGTGCTAAAACACTCCAGACAAAGTCCAGACCAGGTTGTTTTTTTTCACATATAGCACGCGATTGTCCGTGTCAGACGAGTTCACACATGTTGACAAAACTTTACAAACCGAGTCAGAAAATGACATCACAGCTCTGTGATGCAGGCAAAAACTGATTGATAACTGACCATCGGAGCGCAACGCTGTGCAGTGATCCCTCGCTATATCGCGCTTCACCTATCGCGGCCTCGCTGCTTCACGGAATTTTTTACAGTGCTTTATTTTTTACAGTGAATCCTGATTGGCTCAGGGGCGTTACTGTTGTCTAGAAGTGAAAAAAGTTGATATTGGTTTTTCATTAGACCCATGCCAACAGTTTTCGTTTCTGTACATTCTGCCAAATTTACGTTTGCAATTTTTCTCCGTGACAAAACCCACAATGTCAAAGAAACGTTCTGTGCCGACAAAGGGGCCTCCAGACGCGCCAAAGAGGCCGAGGAAGATGCTAACTATTGCAGAAAAAGTTAAACTTCTGGACATGCTGAAGGAAGGTAAAAGCTATGTGGCTGTAGGGCGCCATTACGGAATAAATGAATCTTCGGTTCGTTACATAAAGAAGGAGGAAAATAATATAAGGACGACAGCAGCAATAAGCTTTAACAAGGATGCAAAAAGAGTTGTGACAGTCCGCAACAAGGCCATCGTAAGGATGGAATCTGCTTTAGCTTTGTGGATTAATGACTGCAGGAAAAAGAGCATTACGCTGGATACCAACGTTATCTGTACAAAAGCTAAAAAACTTTATGAAACTTTTGCTGACAGTGATGTCCTTCATGACAGCGAAGGGGAGGGGGATGCGGATCCAGGGCCATCAACAAGTGCTGTTCACGCCGTCTCAAGCACATTTAATGCCAGTAAAGGCTGGTTTGAGAAATTTCAGAAACGCTTTGGACTTAAAAATGTTTCTCTGCACGGAGAGGTCGCTTCTGCGGATACAGCTGGCGCAGAGGAATACGTGAGCAACAAATTTAAAGCCATCATTGAGGAAGGAGGATACAGGCCTGAACAAGTGTTTAACATGGATGAGACAGCCTTATTTTGGAAAAAAATGCCCTCCCGTACTTTTATCATGCAAGAAGAAGCAAAGGCTTCGGGATTTAAGGCCCAAAAAGATTGCGTGACTCTGGTTATGTGTGAAAATTCTGCAGGCTTTATGATAAAGCCAGGGCTCATTTATAAGTCTAAAAATCCTAGAGCCCTGAAAAACAAAAATAAGGATGCTTTGCCCGTTTACTGGATGTACAATTCAAAGGCTTGGATGACAAAAGCTCTCAATCAGGACTGGTTCAAACACTGTTTCATCCCGGAGGTCAAGCGTTATTTGAGAGGAAAAGGACTAGACTTTAAAGTGCTTTTACTCGCTGACAACGCCGGGGGTCACGCTGATGATTTGTCATACCATCGTATGACAAATCATCAGCAGTGTGAAAATAGAATTTCTGCCACCGAACACTACATCACTGATTCAGCCCATGGACCAAGGCATCAAGGCCCTGTATACGCGCAACATGCTGCAGCATCTTGTTGAGTTCGTGGACTCGGATCCAGATTTCTCACTTAAGAACTACTGGCGCGGATACACCATTGCATCGTGTCTCCTAAATATTCAGAGGGCCATTCAGGAGATGAAAACTGGGTCTTTGAATTCTTGCTGGAAAAAACTGTGGCCAGAGGCAGTCCGCGATCGGATCATCTGTTGACGAGCTGCATCACTCTGCAGTGGATTCAGCTGTGAATCTAGCGAAACAGCTCGGAGGAGACGGCTTTAATGACATGACTGCTGATGAAGCCAATGACCTGATTGATGCACACGCACAACCACTGACGGACAAAGACCTGGCAGAGATGACAAAGCCACCAAGCGAGGATGACGGAGAAGAGGAAGAAGAAGACACACTTGTTGATAAAGAAGAGGAGGAAGGACTAACACTTGGTCGCTTAGCAACCATGATGAGAATGGCCACTGAACTTCAGCGCGCGGCACAAGAATGGGACCCTTTGATGTGTCGTTCATTGCAGTTCTCAAATATAATTGAAGGTGGCATGTCCGTTTATAAAAATCTTCTTGCTCAGAAAAAGAAAGAGTGCCAACAACTACCCATAACGATGTTCTTCTCTCGGAGAAAGACCCCTGCGCAGCCTTCAGTAGAAAAAGACGCTACAGCGCAGCGGAGTCGGGACGAAGAGGCGCAGCTGGAGGGACTGTGAAATACGCGAGTGACAATGTTTCCTACCTTGTATTCATTACTATATAAAAATATTGTTTTACAACACCGTTCTTTAAACTATTATAGTTATTTGTAAGAAAACGTTAATATTTCTATTTCTTAAACACATTTTGGGCCTGAAAAGAGGTTTTATTTTTTGTTTCATTCTACAGTTCAGTATTGCATTGTAAAATCACAGTAAAAAATAAAGCTGACTACTTCGCGGATTTCACCTATCGCGGGTTATTTTTGGAACGTATCCCCCGCGATAAACAAGGGTTCACTGTATACAGCAGCTAGCCCTGTAGGTCTAGCTTATATACATCCATAAACAGAAAATAAAAAATAAAATGTCAAACATCTGTTCTGCAGTGATCGTAGTACTCAGATTAAAACTATGCCAGAAAAACTTTACTTAAATAAAGATTTACTTCAAGTACCAACATGTGGAGGTATTATGCATAATGTCCCAATTCAGAATAATGTACAGAATAGATATACACAACTGAATGATAAGCGACAATAATAATAAGTTAATTAATATAATAATCATTTTAATGCTGATGCTGTGGTGGAGCTAAATTCAACTACCTTCTATCCTGCTGGGCATCTTAATCTATAATAATACATTGTGTTGATTATATTAAATATTAATCATCTGAGCCAGAAAAAGGAACTAGTTAGGTATTAAAAGACGTATTAAAAGTGTTGGAAAAGGTACAAAATTGGCCTCATGTACAGATGTAGCAACTTAAAAGTTCCCGTGTTTCCGTGACGGAACCGTGACGGGACCGTGGCTGGTCCGTCACAGGTCCGTCACAGGTCCTTGGCTGGTGCGTGACCGAAATGTAATCCCCCGCGATGACGTAGTCAGTGAGGCCCCGACTGGAAACGCCCCTAAGCAGTCTGTGTGAAAACCAGCTGCAATGCCTCATTTGTCCACGGGGAGGAGCAGTGATGTTCCGCTCTCACCGTCGACTGTCTAAAGACACATCTGAACAGATACGCCGGGGTGAGCTGATCAGCTGATCAGCGGATCAGTTGATGGAAAAAAAAAAAGTTGTGATAAGATAACAGTGAGGCAGCAACAAGAACATGCCAACATAAACGCGTTATTAAAGAAAACTCTGCTCGTAACGTCCGTAACATAGCCTAGATGTTGTTGATTTAAACAGTGACCATAGGCTAAATGACGTAAAGCGCAAATCGAAAGAATTACGGGTGAATCAAGTATGAAATAAGTCAAGTATTTTTGGTTTTAATAAAGTTTGCAGTATAAGCTTACGAAACCATCAAACATATATTTAGGTATTCCATGAAAGACTTTATTCGCAAGGAGGCTAAGCCAGGCACAAAACAGGAGCTCGTCGAGGACATACAGACGTTTTGGCAAAGGAGAGTCACCGTGGACTTTTGCAACAGACTTCTCTCTGGACTTTAAAAAGCTGTGCCGTGTATTATTATAATGGAGGGAGGCATAGTGGAAAATAAACAGTGGTGTCCATGTAGAATAAAAACATAACATATATACTGCAAACTTTATTAAGACCAAACATACTTCACTTATTTCATACATATTGTAACGGGCTGTGTATACACTGTGGCTGTTGAGTTGTGTTCAGTAAGTTAGGCTGCAGTGTATGGGGTGACGCCTGGGGGGGTGGCGTTGTTAGAGGCTGTGAAGCCTGTCAGTCATGGCAGTTGCCATGGCGATGAGGGGCACGAAGTAGCTAATGTGTTAATGTTATAGGCTGCTGTGCTTGCCTGGTTTTATTGTTTTTTTGCCGTTGGCTACGGCCACAGGAGCCTGTGATCCAGATTAGGAATAAAGTCCAGCAAAACCAGTTGCTTCGTAGTTTCATTGTTCCGGGTCACTACAATATTCTTTCCATTTACGCCATTTAGCCTATGGAATGGACGAAAATGAAAAGGAGTCATTCATGTTCATGAACACACTCAAATCACAAGGCTACTGTATAGTATGCAGTACTCAAACCAGCTGCATTCTCCGCTCTGTGATCTGTGACACTGGGAGACCAAAAAGCCCATCAAGTGCAAACAATGAGATGCTAATGAGGTTTGTATGGTTTACCTGGCGTAAAGCGTGCACTACAGTAAATACCTGCATAACAAAGGGCTTCCTGCAGCTCTATGTGCGCACAATAACAACGAGCCCTCCCCTCCAAATAAACTGTTAATTAAAAATAAACCATCGCTTGTATCTGCAGGTCTGACACACAGGCCTGGCAGCCCTGAGACGTCCGAACCGTTTTTTGTAACTTTTTTAAGGGTTAGTTTGTTGTTTACATGCAGATAAGCGAGAGAGAGGCGCGAACACAAGAGAAGAGACGCTCCTGTAATTATGCAAAGACTAGTGGTGGCCATAGATTAATGCGCCAATCGAACAGCTGATTGCGCCAATGCCGGCCGGCATTAGCGCGATCAGCTGTTTCCCAGAGTAAACAAAGGCAGCTGTCCAGGTGGAAGCGGCATTTAAAAAACATCACCAAGAAAAACCATGAGAAAAACACGACAAAAGCACAAAACTCTCTAAACTGCTATAGAGATCAGGACTCCACAGAGTTACAGTGAAGAAAACAAAAACGAACAAAAGAGAAAAAAGTCAAAAAGTAAAAAAGCGACCTGAGAGGCTGGAACAGCTTTGAGAATAGATTAATGGTGATATTTTTTTATCGCCTGATAAGAGTCTCACGTTAACGCAGATAACAGCCCACCACTAGTAAAGATAGAACAGACTAGATGTTGTTGATTTGGTGAATGCTGACATGTTAGATATAAACACCTTAAATTTAATTTCAATTCATGAACACGCTCAAATCATACGGCTACTGTACAGTATGCAGTAGTCAAACCAGCTGCATTTTCCGCTCTGTGATCTGTGACACTGGGAGACCAATAAGCCTGTTACTGTAAGTGCAAACAAAAGGTTGAGCAACGAGAATGCTAACGAGGTGTGTAAGCTACGTCATCTCCAGGTAGAACAACTGTAAATAAGTTCTGTGAGAGAAGCGCCATCTCCTGGTCATACCCTGTAATCACATGAGTGGGTGGAGTTACAGTAAAAAATAGACACACCCAGGAGAAGGAGGGGGGTCTCTCCGTTCACAGGACTTGGCAGGGAGCCAGCTGGAAGTCAGCTGGAAGACGGCTGCCATTCAGCTGGCGTTCAGCTTGAACGGGAACTTTTAAGTTGCTACTACTGTACCAAGTACATAAAAACTAGATATACTTTATGTCTTTTTATTGAGTGTGCGTGTAAGGCGCACACTATATGTTATCCACCGTGCTTATTCTTCAACTTATTATTATTCTTACGCACATTTTTTGGTTTGCATCTCCTCCCAGAGTTTTTGTCGCACATACACAAAACGGGTATTAAAACGTGCGGCTGCCGGGAATCGATTGCTATGACTTTTCTAAGAGTTTCGGCAAACGGTTTTGCCAAAAATTGCCAAAAACGACACCAAAAAATGAATGGGTGTGTATTGCAAGAACTTTGGAGAGCTAGAGTGAGTGATGTCATCACTACAGTGGAAAGGAAGAGAAAAAGTCATTGAAAAATACATTTGTAAATTGCGACTGTGGCCGCAAATGTGAAGCTACAGACATGATTTATAGCTAGAAATGTAGGAAAATTCGAGGCGGCCGCAGTGATAACACAGTTGAAGCTGTCAGCTTTATAGTTTTGGCGTGACACGCAAATATGCGGCAGCAACTCCCATCCTCAGCCTCATATACTCCCATGTTAAAAAGGCGGTAAATTTTCTGGAGGAAAGCAGAAGTAACGTTTCTCTGAATTGCTCCTAAAGGCCAACTCACACCGGACGCGGAACGGAAGCGGAACGGAAGCGGAACGGCACCGCCGCGGTCACCGTAGCAAATAGAATCCAGTCTAGTCAATGAGAGCACTCACACCGGGCGCGGATCAGAAGCGTCCCAGAAGCGGCTCTCCGCGCCATGGCTTTCCGCAGGATTTCTATTTTTTCCGCGAGCCGCGGCTAAACCTCGTAAATTTCAACAGAGCACTGCGCACCAGACAGGAAATCCGACACAGAATCAACGTAATAAACTTCCGCCCCCCTTCAAAATAAAACACAATACACAGTTCATGTCGCTTTTTACAACTTCACATCAACGTTACGTCATGACCGGTGGCACCAGGTGATCAAAGATCGATCAAAGGGTCTCAACGAGAGACTAATTGTTGACGTGGAACAACACACAATCATTTATGACACAACAGATGCTTTTTATAATCTCCTCCACGTCGGAGAAGCAAAGTCAGCTGTTTGTTGTTGTTGTTTTTTTTATACACAGTTTATCGCGGGGTCTCGGGTATGTCCAGGATTCTCGCGTGATCTCGCGTGAATACGGCCGGCTCACTCCGCTTCCGTTCCGCGGCTGATCCGCGTCCGGTGTGAGTTGACGCCGGGCAAAGTACCGTTCCGCTTCCGTTCCACGTTCGGTGTGAGTCCCATGTAAGGACACATTTCTTCATTTATCGACACAAAACAACTATGTAGACGATCAGGAAGGGCACAGGATGCTCCCAGTTATGTCGGTTCAATGATTGGAAATACGGTTTGGCCAGAAATTGTTCCTGTTCGAGGGGAGGTCTCAGCATTTTCTCCCTGTCTGTGTCAGGATTTCTAACTGACATTCTAACAGGTGCAGTAACTGCACTGCTGATTAGGTCCTGGTTGCTTGGCAACCTCAAGCCTGCCTGGAGGAGGGGAGGGTGGAGAAGCCGAGCAGCGGCCATCTTAGCAGTTTTGGCACTTAATTGGAACTTGTCTGTCTGAAATTACACACAGAGATAGCAGAGCAGCTAGCACGTTAGCTACTCTGCTTAGCTGTAAAGGCATGCTATTTGCTAACGTTAGCGACCAATGTTACAATTAGTGCTAATTAACATTAACCACTAGGAATTAAATACATGTTAATTGCTAACATGCTAATGTTAACATGCTAATGCTAATTAGCATTAGCCACTAAGAATTAAATACATGGTAACATGTTAACATGTTAATGGTAACATGCTAATGGTAATTGCTAGCGTGTCAGCACATCCCCCAAGAGATGCTGGCTGCAGACCTCCACTGTCACGCACCTACCTCCACTGTCACGCACCTCCACTGTCAGGCCCGGAAATCAATGTGATACATTTCAAAATAAAACTGCAGACCTCCACTGTCAGGCCCGGAAATGCAAGGGATACATTTCAAAATAAAATCGTGAATGCACTTCCGGTTGAATCGTTTTCCTCACAAATGAATTAATTAGTAAACAATGACACACGTTTTCTCTTAAGCTATTACTCATATATATATATATGTGTGTGTGTGTGTGCGTGTGTGTATATACATATGTATATGTTCATCAATGTGAATATAAAAACGATTAATCAAAATCAGTTAAATGTAAACGTTAGTGCTCTTTATTCAGAAAACCCTCATGTCACATCTACATTTCAGGATCTGGTTATTATAGACACAGATTAAATGTTAAATATAAATATTTCAATATTTATCACCACAGTAACAGTGTTACACACATTAGTAGCTGTAAACACTCAGCATTAGAAAAATACATACGTTGGTTTGGTGCTTACATAAGGAGTAAACATTTATAATCATCACTTTAAAAGTTACATACGTTGTTTTTGGTGCCTGTTTGTTTCCCAGATATATTAGTGTGTGTGTGAATGGGTGTATAAGAGGCATTAACTTAAAGAACTTTGTAGAAAGGTGCTTTATGAAGTTCAGTCCATTTCCTTGTATTAGTTTACAGGCAGATCTGCCACATCCAATATGGCATATTAACATAACGCAGCAACGGACCAACCCGCTCAATGAGGCATCTGAAAATCATTTTCATCTGAAAATGACCCTCTCAAAATGTCCTCTCCACCTCCCCACCCCCCAAAAAACGTCATCACTTCCGGGCCTGACAGTGGAGGTGCATGACAGTGGAGGTCTGTACGCTAATGCTAACATGCTAATGCTAACATGCTAATGCTAACATGCTAATGTTACTCAACAGTGTCAATGATGTATGGTGGGAGAGTCACGGGCCAGAGTCACGCACACTCAAAATTTCTTTTGAAATTTTCTAGTTATTTTTTGTGTTTTTTAAATTTATTTATTTTATTTTATTTTTTCAACACCAGTTTTTTATCAGTTTGTGTGCTAACATGGCCATGCTAACATGTTTACACTTGAGAGCTGTTAATGCTAGGCATCGCTAGCATACTCTCTGTGGAAAGACCAGAGATCCATGCTACAGTGAGTAGAAGATGGGGATGCGGAGCCGGATCTAAGTGGTGGCAGCAGACCATACTGTCTGTTATCATTGGGAATGTAACAGGTAAGCAGAGAGAGAGGGAGCGAGACCTGGCAAAGGAAACATCCATGGACCACAGACTGAAGTCAGACCCGGGTTACTGCATCAGTAGAATTAATGCACTTAAATAGAAAACAAACATTTATGTCAGTTTCTGTGTGAAGGAGGAACTATGGCGCAAAGGAAACTGTGAAAGGCCCTATCTGTGTTTAGTTTAACCATTCTGGGATAATGTAGAAACATGATAGTTTAACATGGCAGACTGTGAAAGAGGACCTGCAGATCTAAAAGAGTATTGTTACGGCCGCCGCCGTTTCACCCCATTAGGTCTGTCTATATCCCAGTAGGTAAATGCAGGTGTGCCGGGGCCGGTAACGGATTGGTTCCTGGAAGCCCAGAGGATTGGGATTGGTGCGACGCCCTCTGCATCCTCTCCTGGCCTAGCCAATCCGATGTGTCCAATTGTCCTGGCCCAGGACATTTAAACTGCAGCCGCTGGAGCATCGTGGCGGCTTTGTGTGTGTGTGGTTTTCAAAAGCTCGCCTTGTATTTTGTGTCTAGAAAAGGTTGGTGTCGGAAGTTTTGGGATTGGGCAGGGTTTAGTTTTGATTTAAACACTGATTACTCATGAAGAGATTTTCTGATTCACTAGACTAAGGGATGCTGTTTTTGATGTTTTTTGTTATTGATATTTTATGGTTTTCTTCTGTGGTTTAGTAAGATATAGGCTCTGTTAGAGTTCTCTTTTTGTTATATTTGTTTGTTATTTTAAACAGCACTCGTGTGCCCTTTTTGTTCCCTTTTCCCTCACCTCCTTTTGTTAAATTAAGAAAAATAAACGGACAAGCCTAGAGCAAGTGTCATTTTCCCTTTATTTCTTATCTCTTTCAATGTTACGGCTCACCTACCGAGCCGGGTCGTAACATAAATGGGGGCTCGTCCGGGATCGGAAATAATCGTAAATTGATACTGCGATAGGTTTGTTTTTGTTTGGTTAGTTGTGAACTATCTTCCTTAGTGAGTGCTGTTGGCGGCTGAGCACCATGGCAGGTAAATTTAGTTTGGAAGAGTTTATACTGCATCCTACAATTGAACAAGTACATGGCTGTAGGAAGGATGAATTAGTGGAGATAGCTGTTCACTTCAACATCCCTATTACCAAAGCCTTGGTGGAACAAGGAGTGATTGCCTTGACTGAGCAGGTGAGGTCTGTGTCTCATCCCGGTTCCTCTGCAGAAGCAGAGAGTGAACACCGTGCTGGAACTGCCTCTGATGCTGGGCAAGACTACCAGGCAGGTGAGCGGGGGAAGGCTCCGTTCACGCTGCCTAGGTATGATCCTTCCCCACAGAGCAGCACGGGTATCAGTGAGGCCCGGCTTAAAGTCTGCCTAGCTCGGCTACAGCTGGAAGCTCGTGAGCGGGAGACACAATCCCAGCTCCAGCTCCAGCTGGAGATACGGAAAGCCGAACTCCAGGCTGAGACTGACAGGGCGGTGAGACTGCGTCAGCTCGAGCTCGATGCCTCTGACGCGGGGCGGAGCGCCCCTAGTGCATCAGGTATGTTACCCCCTTCCACCACTTCCACTCGTTCACCTAGTATAACATTTGACATCAGTAAGCATGTGGCTTTAGTACCTGTGTTTAGGGATAGTGAAGTGGACTCCTATTTCAATGTATTTGAGAGGATAGCGGCTGCATTGCAATGGCCACCTGAAGTATGGACACTCCTACTTCAGTGCAAAATGCATGGTAAAGCTCAAGACGCTATAGCCGCACTCCCCGTTGAGGATAGTCTGGACTACTAAACTGTCAAGACTGCTATTCTGAGAGCGTACGAACTTGTGCCTGAAGCGTACAGAGCCGTACATCGCGTACATATAGACAGTGAACTAATAACTGGCTTCTTCCCTGTCGCTGTGTGCCCCGAACTGCCCATTAAGGTGTAGCGGGTCAACTATAAAGAATGCCGGGGTGCCAGTCAGAGTCAAGTCTGACAAAAAAATAAAATAAAACAGAACAAAAATAATGTAGTCAACCTCCCCCTTAACAGATATAATAAACAGGCAGCTTAACACAGAAAAAAATAAGCCATCAACACACTGCAATGATTTCAGAATGTGAATATATTTTTTTTCACTGCCGGACTAACCAAAAAACAAGAGTTCAGTTCAGTCCTTGGATGGGAACTGTCTGTTCCAGGGTTTTCCAACACCCACAGTTCAGTTCAGACATAGGCCAAAACAAAACAAAAAATCCGCTCCGGGTTTTACCGCGGACACCCACACAAAAATAAGGAAATAACTCAAAATAAACCAGCGTCTCTCGTCGCGGTGCAGTACAAAAACAAAAGGAAAAAACAACGAAAACAAAATGTACAACGGGTACACACTGTACCGGAGTTGAAATAATGTGTCAGTCTGTCGTCGGTCGGTCGTTGGTCGGTCTTTTCTCCACGGACCCGGCACCTCCTGACGCTTGAAACAGCTGATCCAAGTCAAGAAATACACAATCCACTCCACGGGACGACGGGACTCCAGCAAGCATATTCCAACGTGGACTTAAACACACGCTAACACACACTATGCACTGTTCAGTTTTCGACCCTCGGGACTTCCTCTTCTACCTCAACATACCGGTGACTGCACCTCTCCTAAATACTCCTCCTGGAGGACAAATTGAAAACCGCGCGGGATGCGGTGGCTTTCGTCCATTGGAGTAGGCGCTGACTGTGGGTGGATGACGGAGGACGCCCATGAATGGAGGTGTGTTTGAAGGTGTGGAGCAATGTGTTTCAGACTGCAGCGCTACACTTCCCCCCCCTTAACAGAAGCCGACCAACGGTAAGGCGCAGTAGTTCGACCAGTATGTGTGGTTACACAGAATCACATTCTAGGTTTTTGTTTAAGGGATGTTGGTCAGTCGTTGTCTGAGTCAGTGGGATTGCTAAAATTGTAATTTCCTAGTTTCTCGGCAGATCCTTTAATCAATCCTCCATTAAAGGTAGAACAGGAGGAGTCTGTAAATCCCAGGAAGTCTTCTTCATCCGACTCCTCATTGAAGATTTCAAGGAGGTGTTTTTTCTCCTGCTCCTGCAGATCCTGAGCAGTCGGGTAACAAGGTTTAAGGCGGGAGATGTGGACAA
Source organism: Larimichthys crocea (assembly GCF_000972845.2). Lineage (NCBI taxonomy): Eukaryota > Metazoa > Chordata > Actinopteri > Sciaenidae > Larimichthys > Larimichthys crocea. The sequence continues at coordinate 7,492,696 of NC_040026.1, forward strand.
CTTTCAAGTCTGTGCCGGAATTTTCTAGGACAACTTTATAATTTACAGGCCCGACTTGTTCAACTACCCGATATGGCCCTTGCCATTTTGGAGCTAGTTTGGCAGCAAAAGATTTGTCAGCCTTGGAGAGAGGATGGGCTCTCAACCAGACTCTGTCCAGTTCCTGAAACTCAAGGTCACGTCTGTGTTTGTCATAGTTTCTTTTTTGGCGTTGACGAGCAGAGTCCAGATTTTTTTCCACGAAGGAACAGAGATCTTTGAGCTGTGTGACTTTGAGGTATGGAGGAGTGTCAGGAGCAGTTTCCTGAGGTTGCAACAGGGAGTCAAGGGGTCCTCTCAGGGAACGACCAAGATTAAGTTCGGCAGGAGAAACGCCAGTTGACTCCTGGACTGCAGAGTTAATTGCAAACCGGAATTCAGCCAGGTTCTTGTCCCAATGTTTATGATTATCACCAACATAGGAAGCTATCATTGTTTTCAGGGTACGGTTCACTCTCTCTGTTAGGTTAGTTTGTGGATGGTATGCAGATGTTAATTTGTGTCCCACATTCCAGGTCCTGCATACAGTTTGGAAAACTGAGGAAACAAACTGTGTTCCCCGGTCCGACAGGATGTAGTCAGGAATGCCCCACCGGGTCAAGATGTCTTTGACCATGATCTGCGAGATGGTTTCAGCAGTGGCATTTCTGATGGGGAACAGTTCAACCCACCGGGAGAAATAGTCAACAAACACCAGGAGATAAACGTTTTGTTTGGAGCTTTTGGGGAAAGGACCCATCAAATCCACTCCCAGCATCTCCCAGGGGCGGTGAGCTTGAGTTTGCTGAAGTTTTCCGGCAAGTTTTCTGTTTTCTGGTTTATACCGTTGACACGTGGCACAGTTCTTTACATGTTCTCTGACATCCCAGCTCAGCTTTGGCCAGAAGACAAGATGTTGTAGTCTTCGGTAGGTTTTGTGCCTGCCCAGATGTCCAGAGAGGGGATCTTGGTGGAAGTAGTCCAGCAACTGTGAGCGGAAACTTGGAGGTATATAGAGTTGGTAGATGGTTTTGTAGGGAAGGGTGACGCGCCGGTAGAGGAGATCATCCATGATGATGTATGCCGGGTTCGTATCATTGTCTTGTCCCAGTTCTACTACTTGTTGATATAGAACTTGACACTCTGGATCTTCCTGTTGTCTCCTCCACAGAGCATCAATTGAGATGGGAAGCTCTTTTGATGGTTTTGGAGGGGCAGACATGACGGTAGCATACACAGGTGTGGTTGTATGGAGGGAGTCTGTAGGAGCTCGGGAGAGGGCATCCGGTACAGTGTTATATTTTCCCTTTCTGTATTCCACAGTGAAGGTGAATTCTTGAAGCCGGAGTGCCCACCTGATCAGTCGTGTGCTGGGTTTGGTGGTTTTGAACACCCATAGAAGGGAGGCATGATCGGTAACCACCGTGAACAGTCTACCTTCCAGGTAAGTTCTCCATTTCTCCACTGCCCACACCACGGCCAAGCATTCGAGCTCAGTGGCAGCATAATTTTTCTCTGCAGGGTTTAGACTGCGGCTGGCAAAGGCGAGGACTTCCTCGGTTCCATAGCTGGATTTCTGGACGAGCACAGCCCCAAGCCCAATCTCACTGGCGTCGGTGTATACCACAAAGAGAGCATGAAAGTTGGGATGGGCCAGGACAGGTGGTTTAACCAGGTGATTTTTCAGTGTAATGAAAGCTGTTTGGCATTCAGGTGACCAGCGAAATTTTGCTCCTTTTTTCTTTAGGGCATTTAGTGGTTCCGCAATCTGGGAAAAATTGGGGACAAAACGGTGATACCACCCAGCCATGCCCAGGAACCTTTGTAGAGCTTTCAGGTTGGTGGGTGCAGGGAAGTTCTGTACAGCCTCAATTTTGTCTGGGTCCACCTGGACTCCTGTAGCAGAGACAACATGGCCCAGGAATTTCAAAGAGTTTCTGAACAGCTTACTTTTCTTCATGTTCACTGTCAGACCTGCGTTCCGGAGTTTGTCCAGGACAGCCTGGACATCATATGAATGTTGTTCCCAGGATGACGAGAAGATGATGATGTCATCCAAATAGACAAAACAGATGACTTCCTTCAACTCTCCCAGTGCTCTCTCCATGAGCCTTTGGAAGGTGGCAGGGGCATTCTTAAGTCCGAATGGCATGACTTTAAATTGGAACAGTCCATGAGAGCAGATAAAGGCTGTGATTTCCCTCACCTCTGGATCCATCTCTACTTGCCAGTAGCCACTATTTAGGTCTAGGGAAGAGAAAACAACAGCACCTGAGAGACTCTCCAATATCTCCTGGATGGTGGGAATGGGATAAGCATCAGTGACTGTGTTTTCATTCACCTTACGGAAGTCAACACAAAACCTTGGTTTTCCTTCTCTTTTGGGAATCAGGACTATAGGTGAGGCCCATGCAGAATAAGAAGGTTCGATGACGTCATCCTTCAGCATGTCCTCAATTAGTTCCTTCATCACCTTTTGTTTGGGAGGGGAGACCCGATAGGGTTTCTGTCGGATGGGTACAGGACTGGTGAGAAAGATTTGATGTTTTAATATTCCAGTACGTCCCACTTTGGTTGTACACACATCCACATTGTTACCTAACAAATTGTGTAACTGAGGCTTAATGTGCTCCTCCAGGTGAGACTCCTGAACTGCTCTCAGCATCAAGTCTGCATCTTCCAAAGGGGTCTGTGTAGGGAACAGTGCAGCGGCCGCTGGAGCTTCCGCAGAAAAGAAGGCAATAGAGTTGCCAGTCTCCCCCTCCCTGGAAAGAGCGGCTGAAAACTGATTCCTCAGAAAAGTTGATTGTTTATCCAGAGTTTCATGCAAGTACTGAAATTGTTGTTCATATGTTGACATGACATTTTTAAATAAAGTTGCAACTGTTTTTTCAAGCTCCTCCTTGTGTTGTTTTTGTGTTTTCATTAGAATTTTGAATTTTTCCTCCAAAATTGCTTCAGTCGTCCATAAAGATGAACAACCATCATGCTTTCCAATTTCACTGTGTGATGCCACTGCCAGAGGAATGAGAGGTTGCGACAAATCTGGGTTTAATGAACCACACAAATCCATATCCAACAATGAATATGTGGTCCTTTTCTCTGCCGCTGGCTGAGTTGGACTGCCATTTTGGTTTGCTGCAGCCATTTTAACAGGTGTTGGTTGAAGGTGTGTGTGTTTTTTTTTGTTTGTTTGTTTGTTTGTTCAATCCAGGGTTTTTAATGAATCCAGATATCTGGGGTGCCACTTTTGTAGCGGGTCAACTACAAAGAATGCCGGGGTGCCAGTCAGAGTCAAGTCTGACAAAAAAATAAAATAAAACAGAACAAAAATAATGTAGTCAACCCCCCCCTTAACAGATATAATAAACAGGCAGCTTAACACAGAAAAAAATAAGCCATCAACACACCTGCAAGTTGATTTTCAGAGTGTGAATATATTTTTTTTTCACTGCCGGACTAACCAAAAAACAAGAGTTCAGTTCAGTCCTTGGATGGGAACTGTCTGTTCCAGGGTTTTCCAACACCCACAGTTCAGTTCAGACATAGGCCAAAACAAAACAAAAAATCCACTCCGGGTTTTACCGCGGACACCCACACAAAAATAAGGAAATAACTCAAAATAAACCAGCGTCTCTCGTTGTGGTGCAGTACAAAAACAAAAGGAAAAAACAACGAAAACAAAATGTACAACGGGTACTCACTGTACCGAAGTTGAAAATAAATGTGTCAGTCGGTCGGTCGGTCGGTCGGTCTTCTCCACCGGACCCGGCACCTCCTGACGCTTGAAACAGCTGATCCAATTCAAGAAATACACAATCCACTCCACGGGACGACGGGACTCCAGCAAGCATATATCCAACGTGGACTTAAACACACGCTAACAACACTATGCACTGTTCAGTTTTCGACCCTCGGGACTCTCCTCTTCCTACCTCAACATACCGGTGACTTGCACCTCTCCTAAATACTCCTCCTGGAGGACAAATTGAAAACCGCGCGGGATGCGGTGGCTTTCGTCCATTGGAGTAGGCGCTGACTGTGGGTGGATGACGGAGGACGCCCATGGATGGAGGTGTGTTTGAAGGTGTGGAGCAATGTGTTTCAGACTGCAGCGCTACAAAGGATGTGGTCATATTAATGGGAAATGACATAGCAGGAGATAAAGTAACTCCTATATTAGTTTCGGATTCCGCCGATCGTGCTACACAGACGGGCAGAAAAGAGAAGAATAATTTCCCTCTGTGTGTTAATTCTTGTGGCAGGCCTGACATTTCGACCCGGTCTCCACGCGAAATAGACGCTGAGTTGGTGCGTCCTGCCAAGCTAGACTTGCCTCGTATGGCAACTCGGGTGTGTGTGGTATTTGCTAAATTTTTCATGGTATTCGTAATGTTGAGCCTAGCCAGGGTGCACAACGTTATTGTAGGGACTCAGGTAAGCCAGACTGAGGGAATGAGTTGCATAAGTCCCTTATGGTTTTGCTGGCACCTTCGTTATCGTTAGTGTCTTCAGTCATTTGTCTGTCCGTAGTGGTCACTCCGTATGTTTTTCATTTAGATGGTACCTGAAGTACCCCGTGAAATGTCCTTGGAAAACAGGTTTCGTAACAGTATGCATATTATATTCTGTAAATAGAGCCCCATAAATAGACCTTTAAGATTTTCTTGGCTAAAATGATCATCAAAAATTGCTTTTCATTAAAAAAAGCTCGATCCTTCCCACAATCTCTGAGATCAGGTGGTTAATAATTTCATTAAAACATATCAAACATATTAATTATTAACCAAAATTTCCATCTGCAAAATGTACCAACAAATACCCAACAATCAGCATCATTATTATGATCAATTATATCAGTAATAGGCTAAGACATGCAACTTAAAAAAGGTGATGGCAACGGATCATGATCATACTGTTCACTTTGTGTACAATGAGAGAGCTGAGAGAGGCCAGCTTTTAACTTTGGTATCTTTGTTATAGGCCTCCAACTCCATGACATTCAACATCTGCAATGCTCAGAATCATGTAAAATAGCTGTGTGTGTGTGTGTTTATTGTTTTTGTGTGTTTGTGAATGTCCACTTCAGGATTTAACAGTACAACTGGTTTCCCATATCCAAACAGTGATAAATTATGTGAATTTATAATATCTATAAAAAAGCAAAGACAACAATTATTTTCCCATAAACCAAACTCAGCTGTCCTTCATCAGATGCAATAAGTGTGTGTGTGTATGTCTGACTGGCTGACGGGAGAGTGATCAAACTGAGCCAGAAAATATCCTTTGCTGTATCCTGGGGAGACAACATCGATATCTATCAAATCTAACATTTATCAGCAGTTCAATAAAACAGAGCCATGAAATCAGTGCTTGAATGACATAGAAGAGATTACGGGCTAATTCAAAGTTAATTGAAATACCAGTAATATTTCATTAGTTTGTGTTAATGCTAGAAGCCAATCCATTATTTATAAGACTGGTCCTGGAGTAGAACAACCATGATACAAAAACATCTTGAGGGATGACGTGACCCATTGGGGTGGCTAAGCTAGCACTACAGCAAAATCATCTGCTAACATACTGTAATATATTGCTGTGTCAATACAGAATTGGGGTGAAAGAAAAAAAAAATATTATTAACAAACTTTACTGTCTTCACCTTTTCTATAAAGTGTATTACTAATTTGTCAGGGACAGATACACTGCACCTTGTTAAATATGTACGTATATAGCACCTTTCTAGTCTTCTGACCACTCAAAGCTCTTTACAGTACGTATCTCATTCACCCATTCACACACATTCATACACTGATGGCACAGCCTTCAGGAGCAATTTGGGGTTCAGTATCTTGCCCAAGGACACTTCGACATCCAGATTGGAGGAGTTGGGAATTGAACATGATCACCTGATTAGTGGACGACCCACTCTACCTCCTGAGCCACAGCCGCCCAATGTACAGTGCATACAGAAAGTATTCACGGCGCCTGATGTTGTCCACATTTCGTTATGTTACAGCCTTATTCCAAAATTGATTCAATTTATTTTTTTCTTTAAAATTCTACACACAATACCCCATAATGACAACATGAGAAAAGTTTTTTTTTTTAATGTTTGCAAATTTATTAGAAATAACGAACGAAAATATAATGTACATAAGTATTCACAGCCTTTGCTTAATACTTTGTTGTGGCACCTTTGGCAGCAATTACAGCCTCAAGTCTTTTGAAATATGAAGCCACAAGCTTGGCACACCTATCTTTGGCCAGTTTCGCCCATTCCTCTTTACAGAACCTCTCAAGCTCCATCAGGTTGGATGGGGAGCATCGGTGTACTTTCAAATCCCTCCAGAGATGTTCAACGGGATTCAAGTCTGGGCTCTGGCTGGTCCACTCTAGGACATTCACGGAGTTGTTCTGAAGCCACTCCTTCGATATCTTGGCTGTGTGCTTAGGGTCGTTGTCCTGTTGGAAGATGAACCTTCGCTCCGGTCTGAGGTCCAGAGCGCACTGGAGCAGGTTTTCTTCCAGGATGTCTCTTTACAGTGCTGCATCTTTCTCTCAATCCTGACTAGTCTCCCAGTTCCTGCTGCTGAAAAACATCCCAACAGCATGATGCTGCCACCACCATGCTTCATGATATTGGCCAGGTGATGAACAGTGCCTGGTTTTCTCCAAACATAACACAAATTTACCACAGGTTGACTCCAATTAAGCTGTAGAAACATCTCAAGGATGTTCAGTGGAAACAGGATGCAGCTGAGCTTAATTTTGAGCTTGATTGCAAAGGCTGTGAATACTTATGTACTTATGTGATTTCTTGTTTTTTTATTTTTAAGAAGTTTGCAAAAATCTCAAACAAACTTTTTTTAACTTATCCTTATGGTGTATTATGTGTAGAATTTTGAGGAAAAAAATAAATTTAATCAATTTTGGATTAAGGCTGTAACATAACAAAATGTGGAACAAGTGAAGCTCTGTGAATACTTTCCGTATGCACAGTACTGTAAGTAGAAAAGCTACCAAACTGTATGTTTGGGACAACTCAAGTTAAAGTGGCTACAACACCTTTCTTTTAAAAGCACTGCATTCATCACTCAGACCATTTGGTACACAATTTGGTCCACTCACAGTACAGTACCATGAGTGCAGACATTGTTAGTAAGGCTGCTCCCAGTAACTCCTGCTTTTGGAAAACACCAGTCACAGAAAGACAGTGTGGTTGTGTGTGTGGTTGGGTCTGACGTATGCTACATTTGGGGAAACATCTCAGACCAGTCAATTGAGGGCGGCTTGTCCTGTTGGGGACATAAGCTTTGTGTTGTCTGCCTGCAGAGAAAAAACTGTTACAGATAGAGGTGAAGCCAGCTGCTGAAGCAAAAAGACAAAGCCTGGGAGAGGATGAAATACAAACAGAGGAAGATCAGGAGGAGTAAAAATTAGGGTAAAAAACAAGAACTGACCAGTCTGGTGATGAGGGGAACCCCGAAGTGCCAGAAGTGCTCGTTGAGAAGCCCACTGTACACCACGTTACCAAACAGAGCAATGGTTCCCGGTTTGCACAGATCACTTCCTGGCTTGGTTTCTGCAAAGGAACACAAGTCATTCTTCACCACTACACATAATCAAAAAAAGCTATAATACATTATACAGTTAGAGCATGTCAAATGTCAGATCTGTTAATAAAACAGATCAGTGTATGTACACATATACATAAAAGTTATTTTGTCATTTGATTATGTGAAGACTTCCATGCAATTTTTGAGACATTGTGATGGAAAGTCCTGCTGCTACAGACAGCAAAGCTTTGGAAACTGTATCTGTTCATATACAAATTATGTATTTATTTCCATCACTTGTACGACTGTCAGGTCAAACTAGGATGAATAAGACCACCCCACAACTGCATATACATACACACGTGAGCAGTGTTTGTGGGTGATAAAAGGATGCACAAGAGAAAACACAAGATGAACAACAGAAACAAATCCTGCTGCTTTGCCTTTTGTCTTTTCTGATTTAATTTGCTGAAGACTAAAACCTGTGGGCCATTAAAGTGTCACTTGTCCTTTTAGGGTGAAAACAGCAAAGGAGTCAAAGAGAAAGAGAAAGAGAACAAGACCATGCCATGTCAGGCCTAGATGGAACATTACAGCCTGCCAGGTTTTATGGATGTGCTGCTGTCTTTGAAACTGCACTCCTGAGTCTGACTGCAGCACAGAATGTCATTCTTCTTCTGTTTCATTCACCTGCATTTCATCCATTCTTCACATCTTTTTCTTGTTCCTTCTTCCATTGATATGTTTAAAAGCGGGGACAGTTTAATTTAAGCTGATGATTCTGTTGCAGCATCTCTAATATTGTCCATTTTCATTTTTGCAAAAGAGACAGATTGTCTTGAAAATGCATACTAATGAGGGTGTTTTCCGACTGAATCCTTTTAATGAGATTTACATTATCTCTCATACCGTGTGGGAATCAGTAATGGTCGATCTCATCTCATCTCATCCTATAACGCTTTGCTTTCACTTCAGCACTTCAGTTTTAGATAAACAGTAAAGTTTTTACTTTACGAAGCGGCTGTGGCTTGGAGGTAGAGCGGGTTGTGTAATAATAATTAGATGATTGGTGGTTCGATCCCCAGCTCCTCCAGTCTGCATGTCGAAGTGTCCTTGGGCAAGATACTGAACCCCAAATTGCTCCTGAAGGCTGTGCCATCAGTGTCTGAATGTGTATGAATGGTTAGCTTGTCAAAGTGATGAGGAGTTGGCACCTTGCATGGCAGCCAATGCCATCAGCGTCAGTGTGTGTGAATGGGTGAATGAGATATGTCCTGTAAAAGCGCTTTGAGTGGTTGGAAGACTAGAAAGCTATATACGTTTACAATTTTTTTTAATATTAAGTTTTGAATCTAAGCTGGTTTAAGTCGTATTTCTTAGATCGATCTCAGTTTGTTCACGTCAATGATGAATCCTCCATGCATACCAAAGTTTGTCATGGAGTCCCACAAGGTTCTGTACTAGGACCACTTCTATTCAGTTTATATATGCTTCCTTTAGGGAACATTATTAGGAATCACACCATTAATTTTCATTGTTATGCTGACGACACCCAATTATATTTATTGATCACGCCTAATGAAACCAATCAGTTAACTAAACTCCAAATAAAAAGTTGGATGACCTACAATTTTTTGATGTTAAATTCAGACAAAACTGAAGTTCTTGTAATTGGACCCAAACACCTCAGAAACTCTTTTTCTAGAGACTTAGTTACTTTAGATTGGATCACCCTGGCCTCCAGCTCCACTGTAAAGAATCTTGGAGTTGTTTTTGATCAGGATTTGTCCTTTAATGTCCACATAAAACAATTTTTGAGGACTGCATTCTTCCACTTACGTAACATAGCTAAAATCAGACGCATTGTCTCTCAAGCGGATGCAGAAAAACTAGTCCATGCATTTGTTACTTCTAGGCTGGACTATTGTAACTCTTTGTTATCAGGCTGCTCCAATAAGTCTCTTAGGACTTTGCAGTTAATTCAGAATGCTGCTGCACGTGTTCTGACAGGAACCAAGATCAGAGATCACATCTCTCCCATTTTGGCATCCTTGCATTGGCTCCCTATTAAATCTAGAATAGAATTTAAAATTCTTACATACAAAGCTCTTCATGGTCAGGCACCATCATATCTAAAAGAGCTCATAATACCTTACTACCCCTCTAGAACACTGCGCTCTCAGGATGCTGGGTTCCTTGTGGTTCCTATAGTCTCCAAAAGTAGATTTGGAGCCAGAGCTTTCAGCTATCAGGCTCCTCTTCTGTGGAACAAACTACCATTCTGGGTTCAGGAGGCAGACACGGTCAACACTTTTAAGAGTAGACTCAAGACTTTCCTTTTTGATAAAGCTTATAGTTAGGGCTGGCTCAGGTCATCCCTTAGTTATGCTGCCATAGGACAAGTCTGCTGGGGGACTCCCCCTTCTTCCCCTCTCTCCCTGTCTCTCTCTCTATGTCTGTCTCTGTCTGTCTCTTTCACAGTTATTGCAGTATTGGTTGACATCTCCTTTTACTGAAAACTCTCTCGCCCCTCTCTCTCTCTCTCTCTCTCTCTCTCTCTCCCTCTCTCTCTCTCTCTCACCATCTGTAAACATACATCTCTCATTAATGCATGTTACTAACTAAACTTCTTCCCCGGAGTTTCTGTGCTCTCTCGTCCAGCAGGTTCTTGTGGATCGTGGCTGCTGCTGTCATCCTGCACGACGTCCACTACACATATTATTACTGTCATTATTGCTACCATATCTCTATTACTGTTTATAGTTAGTTTATGATTTGCTGCTGCTGTGTATCTGTGTCTCTCTATCTCTATCACAGGTTCCACTGCTACTGTAATCATTTTATCATTCATTGTAATTCATTGTCATTTTATCATTCATTGTAATTGTACAATATGTTTGTGTTGATTTGTTCTGTACACGTGACATCCATTGCACGTCTGTCCGTCCTGGGAGAGGGATTCCTCCTCTGTGGCTCTTCCTGAGGTTTCTTCCACCTTTTTTTCCTGTTAAAGGTTTTTGTGGGCAAGTTTTTCCTCACTCGAACCGAGGGTCTAAGAACAGAGGGTGTCACTCCCTGTACAGATTGTAAAGCCCTCCGAGACAAATGTACTTTGTGACTTTGGGCTATACAAATAAAATCTGATTTGATTTGATTTGATATTATCATCAGACTGATCAGATGGACTTCGTCTTATGCCCCATGAAAGATGGAATTGCTTTTTGTCACCACTGATGCAAGAAAACAAACCAGTCAGAGCCAGTCAGTCAGTCAGAGAAGGCAGGATTAGATAAGTGTGTAGATCACAGAACTGTTTGTGTCAGGTCGATCCATGTGGCAGAGTTTAGCCTGCAGTGAAGCAGTTGATGTCAGAGCTGCTGGTACAGGTCAGAAAAAGAAAACTGACAACATTAAAATTAAAAATAATAACAACAACAATAATAATAATAATAATAATAATAATAATAATAATAATAATAATAATAGCACAACAGCAGAGAACAACAGAAAAGTGGAGACATGTGACAGGAGATAAAATGTGAATTGTATTGTTAGTGTCACAGATGATGAGTCTGTAAGTTTCTATTCAAATTCTATTTTTATTTTCCTGGTTATGATATATTTTTTCATCTTTAAGTACCCTCCTGACAGGGTCACACTGGAGGTCTCACATAAGCAACACAAACTCCTTTCTGTTGCTCCTTTGCATTGCTTATACAGAAGCTGAACCATGTATGGCGGTTAGGGTGGTTAGAATGTTTAGGTTTACAGTCAGATAGCTGTTTATATCGCAGATCACATTTGAGGATGAACTGTATTCACACAGTATGTGAATATATATGTATATGTATATCCACCAGCCAAGTAGATAGGAAGGTCTCTAGGATCCAAATAAATAATAAATAATGCCTGACAACATCAGTCCTAGGATACTGCTGCGTGTCCAGGCCTGTGGCACTTGTCATGAAGACCTTTGAGAGGCAGGTTCTATGGCACCTGAGGACACTGTCTTTCTGGACCCACTGCAGTTTGCACACCTGCTACCTATCAAAATGGAGGATTCCATCGTCTTCCTGACTCTCAGGATCCACAACTAAAGAGGTGAGGACACACTGTGAAAGACATCTTTTTCTTCCATTCTTTTAAAGAAAAAAAACTCCTGCAATGCAAATGGATCCTGGAGGATTTTACAGTTGGTCATTATGAATACTTGTATAAAAATATAAATCTGGGATCATTTATTGACTAGCTCACTGGCAAGAGAGTTTTTTTTTGTTGTTTGTATGTTTTTACTAAATGCTGGGTAGCAAACTTTACCAACTGCTATAATGCGAGCTGATAACCAAGCTTCACACTACTTACAGGACCAGGACCTGGACCCTGTGAGGAGTGGCTAAAGTTAGAAGTTTCCTGTCTGCTAATGTTTCAGCTTCCTTTGGACCCACTTGATGAGTAGGTGGGTCATTCATTATGGGAGCTAGCCTGAGAGCAGATGTAAGGACAACTCTGCACCGGGGCTAGTCACTAGTATGTTATATTATGTTATGCCTGAGAATGAAGATATGGATAAATTAGAGTGTTCTACTGCAGGGGAATGCACAGAGCAACTTTTTATTGAGACTGGGATGAACACTAAATGATAACACTCATCCCTGAAGTATTTTTGTTTCTGTCTGTCCATTTATTAACCTAAATGAACTGAAACCAAAGCTGGGCTCTGAGCACAGTTGGCAACACGAGAAGAGGACTTGACTGGACCCGATCGAGCCAGCCAAGCCACAGAGTCGATTCAGCACTGATGTCTACATTTTGTGCGAGAACATTTAATGGTGCCACCTGTGTCCGACTGAACAAACTAAAGCAGTAAATTACCTGCAGGAATAAATGTTTGAGTTAGTTCAAATATAGAAATCATTCAGCCTCTGACTGAATGGATGTGAAGAGTAAATGTGCAATAATAATAAAAAATATCTGTAATTACAGTGAAACCCCTGACATTAAATGTGATTGCCAACAGTTGTGCAACAGTGATTGATGAGAGGTAAATAAGGAAAGCAGGAAAATTAAGTTTTCCTCCAGGGTTTCTGAAATATACTTCAGCCAGATCACACTCTGTTACCCTGCACCAGCTCCTCCTTTGTGCCATAATCTGGACTTGGCTCCTCCTGGCTCCATTGAGAATGGGCATCTCTTACATTCCATCACTCAAAGTAGTTTGGCAAAAGCACACACACACACACACACACACACACACACACACACACACACACACACACAAACACACACACGCACACACACACACAGTTATGGCCTGTTGGCTTGGTTCTGGCCTGGTTCTTTGGCAAGTGCCTATCTGTTAGGCTTGCATCCCAGTCAACACCCCATGGGTTGTGAGTGTGTGTTAGAGAGACACAGAGAGAGAGATTACTGCTCAGTCTGTTACCCCACTTGGCTCACCTGATGGCTTATGGCAAGAATAGAAGGAGGAAAGGAAAAGAAAATATGAGTTGGGCATATGGAGGCCTGGGGTCTCTCTCTCTTTCACACACACACGCACACACACACACACACACACACACACTCTGTCATCTTTAGAGAGTTGGATGTGCCCAATACACTCCCCCTCCAGATCAATTTATCGCCTCCTCTCCTCCTATGTTCAGAACCACTCTCTCTCTAAACAGTAGCTCACTTCCCAGTATTTATCACTCTCCATTCCCCAGGGGACTCTAAGCACCAACACATAATCCACTGGGAGAGTGTGAGTGTGTGTAAGCAAGAGAGAAAAGAGAAAAAGAGAAAGAGAGAGGGGTTAGAAACACCAAGACATAGGTTTATAGTTGTATGGGATATTGTGCAAATACTGAAGTTCTTAACACATGTTATATAATATATATATAATATTATTACATGAGTTTCCTGAGGTTGCATTGCATTTCTGTACATATATAGGACTAACAGTAATGATTACCAAACATGAAAATCGGTGGTAACCAAAATGTTTGTCATCAAGTAGTGGAGAATTTGATATCTTTGAAAAAACACATGGGTGTGGGAAAAGCTGACCTTTGGCCTCCTTGTCGTTAGCTGCTTTGGACAGTGGTTGAGGTGCAGGAGCTCTACAGTTCCGCTCATTCTGGAATTTCTTGTTAGCTAAATGTTTTAAGTATTAAAAGTACAGTCACCCAGAGCCATTTCAACTGCAGCTCTTTGGAAACACACTGAGTTGAAAGAGAAACTTCTTGTGGTCCTCATCACAGAATCTGAAGCAGCCAGTAAAGACTTCACAGCCCATCAAACTAAGCAGTGGATTGGTCAGCACTGTTACTAATAACTGCTGATGAAAATTTTAAAGGCCAATAAAAGCACATGGATGAGCTGCTATGGTTTTCTATTACCAGTAAGTCATCTGGAGACTAATGTGTCGAGGACAGCATCTTAGCTAAGTACAGCAGAGATTCACACAGCACTTCTGCAGCATCCACAGCTTTATCTAAGATCCTTTTTGGGTGTAATAAAAGGATTTTGATAAACGCAAACAATGGGTGCTGTGTTAAATCACCTACACCTAAAATCTTCTAACATAAACATGTACAAAAGGAAACAATATTCTGACACATAATGTAGAGACTACATGATGCAAAGTTCAGTTTGGAAAACTGATATCTACTGAGCATTGTGTAAATCTCACATCTCACAAAAGAGCTTAGACAAAAAGAAACTCAATCAGCAGACGGACAGGAGATGTTGGGTTTTCATTTTTGCTGCATTGCTTTTTAATTCATTTATTAGACAACAGCAACTTTGCATTGGTTGATAAAAAGTCATTAGCTCCTCCTCCCTCCGTTTGTGACCAAATATTTGTTTTGTGATATTAATGTTCAGAGAGATTTTTGCCATTCTTCATCCTGGCAGAACGTATCGATGCATGCTTAAATCAATGTTAAGCATCCTTATGGATTAGCTCCAAATCATAAAAAGGGCCTTGACAAGCCATGTGAAGGAAGTAATATGATTCAATTATGCTCACTAACCTTCCCTCTGGTATAAACACACACACATGCACACCCACCCGCACGCTGCTGTGAACAGCAGCCTAATAAAACAGCAGGACTGACAGTATGTTTATTTAACAGTGCTACACTGATAAAAAAAGTGAAAGAACTAATACATTATTGAAGGACAGCGGAAGTGTGGGACATTTCTGTTGCATAGTTTAATCACAAAAGTCCTGTAGGTACCACTGGAACGCCACAGATGACTTCATTCATCATTCATCATGGCTAAAAGTTCACTTTGAATCCCAGGATTACCTTCTTACCTGTTGGCCTTCTGAACTGCTGTGTCTGCCCGAGGCAGATGCACCAATGCAATGTGATAGCCTGTCTAAGACTCCTCACAAAACAAAATGATAAAACGATATGATCAAATGATATGTCAAAAGCCAGTAACTTCCAAAATGACATTTGGTGTACCTAACCTTAAGTATGTTGTGAAATGGAAACTTTGGTTAGGGTGGAGCCCTGAGCTTCATTTAATTCAAGTTAAATTCTATTATTTATTACTTATTATATAAATTGCTTATTTCTGATTGCGTGCAATCACTCATCTTTTTTGTACAGATTAATATCTTCATGCTTATGAAGATATTAATATTAAATAAATATTAAATATTTTGATACCTAAAATAAGTAACGTAATCAAGAAGCTATGGTCTAGCTTTTTTCAGCTTTCAACAGCATCTCACAGTCTTCATGAGCAAAACTGAACTTGACATTTGAGTATTTGTGTTGATATTAACAGACTCCTGGATGATGACCTTTGACCTTTTTCTAGTGGACGTTGTGAGTAGTTTTAGGTAGTAGTAGTTTTTAATGTTTCTTTAGCACTGCCGCCAAGTGCTTGCTCATGGTGGGAGTTGTTAAGTCCCTGTGAATAATATTACAAAGCGTGGTTTTGACAGTGCTAAGGCTCAAGATGTTTGTTATATCCGTAAACACTGACTCTCTTCTCTATCCATTCATACATGAACAGTTATAAACCAACCAACCATTTCAAATAGCACTAAGCCTTTATGTCATGAGAAAACAAAGACATTACAACATGACTAGCCACGACTAGCTATTTGAAGGACAAAAGCATTAGGCATACCTGGCTTAGACATGCAGTGTATGCCATTAATCTGCTAATAATTGAAAAAAAAAAACAGAGGTTTGTAAGGTTACGCACTCTGTGATTGTTTTTTCTGACAAATTCTTAGTGAATGGTGAAATCCATGAGCGATATCCACAGTATGTGTGCAAGCATGTTCCTGTCCCACCTCATACTCTGCCCATTGATAAAGAATGTTCTCCCTCTGGCTTGAGGCTAGAATTTCAAACAATACCCAGCTGTATCTGTATCATTTCACATCCTTGATACACTTTGCTACAGTTTACCTGTACTATTTTAGTGACTGCTGCTCTTTTTCACTCATTTGTCTCATCATCTTTTCTCTTGCTACCTCTCTTCTACTACTGCTTCCCAAATCATTCAAACTTTCCACATTCTTACCTTTCATTTTGTTAGCTGTAATTCTGCTGTTCTTTTCACTTTCTTCTTTGTTCCACCCATCCATCTCCTCCCTTTACTTTTCTGCCATCCCTCTAGCTTCCTCCCTTTATCTTTGCGTCTCCTTTGGCTCTCCATCCAGGACATCTGGTTAGGTGGGTCTGCCTGCTCCTGTCAGTTTAACTAGCTTGGCTGTCCAACCAGCAGGGCTTTGATACAGTACCAGCAACCTCAAGCCCAAGCAGGGCCACAGCCATGCCAGACGTGGAGCCACTGAGTGCACAACATTCCCCCACCATGGTACTCTGACTGTGGCCAGCATCAGGTGGCCAATATCTCCCTCCCCCTGAAAGCAGATACATGGTAGCTTTCATGAAGGTGAGCTGAGACAGAGGTAAAGGGGGAGGCAATATGATGGAGGAGGGAAGTGGGGCTAGAGAGACATCAGTCTGGATCATCATTCTCTGTTGATGATCCAGCAAATTAGCAAACAGGAAAGCCCTTGAGGCCTCTGTTTGTAATCCAGATGCAATATTTTAAATGAAGATGTGAAGGACTACACAGGTTTAGACACATGTAATGCATACACTCACAGGTGAGAGAGGAGGAGGAGGAGGAACAGGGTCACATATACTTACTGAAGATGTACAAAGACACAAGAATAACACAGAACACAGGACTTTAATTTACAAAGGCTGATAAGCAGTCTCTCAAAGTCAGACCTTAAGCAAACCTGGGACCTGAAGAAACTACAGAACAATACCGGGGTGTGACATTTCTTTTTACTTCTGTTCTTTCTTCAACAACTACTACATCAGAAGGCTGGGCTGGGAAGTGACTGAATGAATGTGTTGGTGTTGCAGAGAAGATGCATAGCTCGGCATAGGTGCTTGCAGGCAGCATGAGTTCCAGATTCTTATAGGCCAGTAGAATGCCATACATATTATGTACATGATGATCACTGATTGAGACGTATGCTCAGTCTCAGAATGAACTGAGTCTCTAAAACTTCCACAAGTGGACAGATACTGCCCGTTCTGGAATACAAGAAATATCACATCTAAAATATTTCACTCTTTCTCTCTGGAATTATATGAAATCACAAGTCTCACCTTGATTGGTTATCAGCTATAACCCAGCTATACAGTAGCTCCACTATTCTCCAGTATCTTGTTCACACAGAACTGTGGATATTCAGTGCATTCTAGTGGAAGGCTATTCCTTGTAGTAAGAGTTTTTTTGAGCAATCATTCACATACCAACTAGTGCCTCAGTGCAATAGAGGCAACTCGGCATTCAGCTGCCGGCATTAAGGCCTTAACTCGAAGTGCCATGAAACACAAATAGTATAATGTGAGCGCAGTATGGTGCGTGGTTTGCTTGAAAGCCTGTTCTTATGTGAGATTGGAAATGTGCCACTCTCCCCAGTTTGGAATCACCTCGCCTCGCTCGCCTCTGTCAACAGCTGCTTTGAGAGGATTCTTATGGGGCTGTCGGGGGGATGGGGAGGGGTCCGTAAGTTTTTTGCCGGCTTCTTCTCGCGTTGCCTGTTTATTCCGGAGACTAAGCACTACAAAGCCAGCTAACTGTAAAACAATTAGATTAGCATAAATATGTTCAATTATACATGCAGATTTAAAGCCCAGTGCTTTGCAACAGGGAGAAAATCTTCTGAATTATTCAGAATGTACAAATATTGGTTAAATCAGATCGAAACAACACGAAGCAAATACAACTTCATTACTCTACATTGGCCTGGGAGCGCACCATATGCCTCTGTCCACACTGGTAAAACATTTTATACTGTTTACTCACTGTTTGCACAAGGATACAGAAAACATGCATATACACACAAGGGAGGGTGGAACAGCTCATAGCCTACTACTGGAAAGAATTATTCTGATACCAGAAATATGTGCACAATGTCTGTGTGAACAGGCACACAGGAGATGCTGTGCTTTAATGACCATTAAAATAGTAAAGAACAGAGTTCAGCTGTGTAAGTGTGTAAGATGCATGCTTCAGACCTGGTGTCTTCTATGAACCAGAATAATAGCAAACACACCTATTCAAATAGAAGACACTTAAAGAAAAGACACACAAACACACACATGCATAACTCCAACACTGCCAAGGAGAGCAATAATCTGCAAGGTCAAGGGAGGTGCAGTTGATGTAGTTGGTGATACATACATGTCATCTGTCTAATGCTTGCTCCAGGGAAATCATTAAATCCATACAACTGGGATGTATGTACATCACTGGATTCTATGAGTGTGTGTGTGTCTGTCTGTGTGTAATGCAGAAGTACCATGGGGACCCAGACTAGTCATTTCATGCATGAAATGCTCATCCCCCATTGGTCTTAGAGGAAGAGAAAATCAACCTTGGAAGGATGCACAGATAAAGGAATGCAAAGATGGAGGTATAGAGCACAGAGGGCTGGAGGACGAGAGCGGGATATACAAGAGGAGAGTAATGTATTACAGTTTTTTCCAGTTGCTAACACACTGAAATGACATGGATAGCACAAATATTTAAACTGACACACAGGGAGCAAAACTTCATCTTAGATCTCGAGTTTCATTTGACTGCCAGTTGCTCGAATATTTTCAAGTGTGCCCCGTTCAAGTGGACCCCCTATGCAAGCACAAGCTGGCTTCCAGTGTAGTCCAGAGGAAGTCCGGTCAAAGTCGCTACAGTTTAACAGAATACTTGTTACAACTTTACTAGTGTGTTTATCTGTTTGTGTGTTTACAGATACGTGTGTTTCATCAAAATAAACCCCATAACAGCTGAAACAACAGCATCTGATTTCAGTCTGTGGCATGAAGCTAAATAATAACTGTGAACATTATCACAATTCAGTTATCATTTTGTGATGTAAATAAATAACACAATTCAATCATTAAAGACTGAAGAAAGAAATATGAAAATATATGACATCCCAAAAGTTTAAAACTCAAACATTCGAGTGTAGGAACAATATGAAAAACACATTTTTGACTGGAGGAGGGAAATCGATAGACTTCGTTAGGCAGGTAAGTGATCCGTGGGTCAAGGCGTCTTTGATTCAGCACCATGGACAGCGGTGAGAGAGAGAGAGAGAGAGAGAGAGAGAGAGAGAGGGAGAGAGAGAGGCTCCTCATTAGCAAGAAGCATTTTGCTTATGCAAAGAAACAAATCTGTTTAAACAGAAAATAATTTTGTGAACTGAAAAGGGCGTGTTTCATGTATAGTAGGCAGCGGCTATTACGTTTGTGGAAAATGTATTACGTTTGCGTGATTATTGCAAAACACGTATCTGTAAACACACAAACAGATAAACACACTAGTAAAGTTGTAACAAGTATTCTGTTAAACTGTAGCGACTTTGACCGGACTTCCTCTGGACTACACTGGAAGCCAGCTGCTGGCTTGCGGGTGCGTGCGGGTAGGGGGTCCACTTGAAAATATTCGAGCAACTCAGAGTGCTTTTTTTTCCTCATGTCACTTTTTTTTTCTCATCGCTTTTTTTTTTCTTCTCATGTCTTCTCATGGGAGCTCTGTACAATAGCACATGTGTGTATCTGCAAATATTTCTGTGCATGTGAACAATCTGAAGAATTCTCTACAGTTTGAACTATGTTAGTATTATGGCAAAGCATACCAAAGATGAGGGTGCTTTTCATTATGCCCAACAGTGTGTAGTTGGTTAGACAAAAATCTGTAATATGAATGAAGTGTGTGCCATCGGGTGAAAAAGTTTGATTTTAGTTGCAGTGCTTCATTTTGCAGGATATCTGAGGTGTTTTGCAGTTTGGGTGTGTGGTTTGGTGAATTGTGTTAGTGTTTTGATAAAACCAGCCTAGTTTGCAAAATTGTGTTTAAGCAATTGGAAAAAACTGTAAACATGGGCTTCATTTTAGAGTTGGGGGGTAAAGAAAGAGCAGGTTGTTAGCTTTAAAAACACACAATCCTGCAGAAAATATACACATTCTTTTCACTCTCCCTCTTCTTTTCTCTCTCTTTCCTTCACTCTTTCGCCATATTTCTGCAGCACAAACACACACACACACACACACACACACACACAGATTCTCTACAATACTGCTCCATTACCAGCAGTTCCCAGTGATTGAGTTGAGGATTCCTATGGTAATGCTGATGTGGGGCTGCCCTGGCTGCCAGCTGGCTCACTCCATGACTGATAATGTGTGTGTGTGGTGTGTGTGTGTTTTGCCCATATGTTGAATGTTATTAAGTCAAAGGCAATCCCTCCTTGGTTTGTCTGCACATGTGCATTAGAGTAATTAAAGTAAAAAATGTCTACAGATATGTGGTCCCTCCACAGGACTAAGCCTCTTCTGACCCTTGTATCCATCCACAGAGAGGATGTTGTGGTGGTTTATTCATATAACTATCTAATAGTATACCTGGATGACATGCTAGTGAAGACTTACAGTACTGAGCATCACAGATCATTCCTGTCAATGCTTTGTCATAGTGTGGACATCAGTGGACTCAGTATACATCAGTATACTCAGGTCTGACTGGAAAAAAGCCATGCTGTGTAAAAAAAAAAAAAAACAGAACTGAGACATTTCTTTTTTTTTTAAGAAAATGATATGCCCATTTTAAATCTGATGCCAGCAAAAAGTTTGGTCGGGGTCCGATTGTCATATGGTATGTTTCATAATGTGCCAAACATTTAGAAGCTTTGATAAGTTTGATAAGTTTGGACTGTTAACCTGTTGTTGTTTTTTTGCGCATGCCTGTTACGCTGCTCCAGCCTTTGAGGTCGCTTTTTCACTTTCTTAACTTTTATTCTCTTTTGTTAGTTTTGTTTTCTTCGCTGTGGCTCTGTAGAGTCCTGCCCACTTTGGCAGGGTTGTTTTTGTGCTTTTTGTCGTGTTTTTTCTTAGTGTTGTTTTATCAATGCAGCTTCCACCTGGACACGCTGCCTTTGTTTACTCCGGGGAACAGCTGATCGCGCTAATGCCGGCCGGCATAGAAGCAAGACCAGCCAATATACCAGCTGAACTCTGGAGGAAAAGACCCCCCAAGAGACAGTGAGGATGCAGAGGGTCGGGACGGGACGGGCTTGTAGAGAGGACAGGATTTGGGCAGTGTCTCCCCTTCTGTTGTTATGGGAAATGTGCAGTCTCCTAGCAACAAATGGACGAGCTAACGGCGGTAACGTGGAGCCATGCAGAGTATGAATGCAGTCTGATGTCTTCACAGAGACATGGCTGCACAGGGACACTACAGACCAGAACATCTCCGTTCATGGCTTCCTCACTGTCCAGGCCGACCGGGATTGAACTTGTCACATCACAACCAAAGAACAGCTCTGGAGACGGATGTTGACGTGTTGACCTGCTAGCGGTTGGACTCCGTCCATACTATCTGCTGAGATCATGTCAGCATCGTTGTCCTGTCCATCCTTCCCTCTGCAAACCAACATCTGCCTGCAGCACCATTGGATTGGGTTTTTATTTATATATTGTTCTTAATAGATGGTTACCTGTTTACATATGTTGTTTTCAACAACAACAACAGCAAACAGCTGACTTTGCTTCTCCGATGTGGAGGAGATTATAAAAAGCATCTGTTGTGTCATAAATGATTGTGTGTTGTTCCACTTCAACAATTAGTCTCTCATCGTTCATGTTAAGCCCTTTGATCGATCTTTGATCACCTGGTGCCACCGGTCATGACGTAACGTTGATGTGAAGTTGTAAAAAGCTACATGAACTGGGTATTGTGTTTTATTTTGAAAGGGGGCGGAAGTTTATTACGTTGAGATTCTGTGTCGGATTTCCTGTCTGGTGTGATCTGCTCTGTTGAAATTTACGAGGTTTAGCAGCGGCACTCGTCAAAAGTAGAATTTCTACGGAATGCTCGCATCATGGCGCGGAGAGACGCTTCTGAGACACTCCGTGGTGCGCCCTGTGTGAGTGCTCTCATTGACTAGACTGGATTGACTCATTGACTAAAAAACAGATATTTCATTTACAATAATATAAAGAAAAACAGAAAAAATTCTCACTGTTATCTGACATTTTACTGACTAAACAATCAATCAGAAATAACAAATTCATCAAAAAGAAAAAGAAAACTGAGCTCCTGTAGCTGGTAACATGCTTGCACTAGCCACCCAAGTCGAGCAAGACTGCCTAACTATTAATATATTATATACACAGTTATATATATCATTATATAAAACAAGCTAGTGTGACACAACTAGTATGATAGTTTAAGATAAGATAAGATGAGATGAGATGAGATAGACTTTACTGATTGGAATTTGCTTTTTTACAACGGCTCACAATATACAAGGTGGCTAATAAAATACTTATGAATAAATAAATCATTGAATAGGGGTGTCTTGGTGGCTCAGCTGGTAGCATGGACTCCCCACATCTGAAAGACAGAGTCCTTCTTGCAGAGGACCATCTGACTCTGGCCTGTGGTCCACAGATGTTTCCTTTGCTGTGTGTTGTTCATTGTTCACCCTCTCACTTCCTGCTTTCCTGTCTGTCTTCAGCTGATCAGTCTCCTTTGCTGTGCTCCTGTCTCTCCTGTCCACTTTCCCAAGTTGCCCTCGAGTCCATTCAGCCATGTCTTTGTGATGCTACACTCTCCATACTCCCTCTGTAGCCTGGTTAGCGCAGTTAGCTCCTCCATCTTATTGAGGAGAAATCTTACATTCCCCATGATAACAGACGGGGAAGAGCAACAGGTCGGATTCAAACCCTGGGCCGCCGCAACAAAGACTGAGCCTTTTTTGTACATGGGCAGATGCTCTACCAACAGAGCTAAATGACAACCCCAGGTCACTGCTGGCTTAGAGATCACTGACAAAATGTTTGGCAGTTCATCAACGGCATATACTTACATGTGAATCCAGCGACCACAGTGAGCTGTTGGCATGAAGTGATTTTGGTCAAAATTCTATATATACCGGGCCAATATGGATTTGGGCACTGAAATACCTGATCGATCGCAGCCCAGCTGAGCTCTCTTAACAAGCTAACACATAAAGCATTAACTGTCTGACCAATCACACACAGCCATCATTTTTTTTTACTTACTTTCAAAGCATTCTCTTTCTTTCACCACATCTCAGCACACCTCCCCTTTTGCAGCCCTCTTTAACTATGGCTCCCATTTTTCATCTCTCTTTCTCCTGTCCAAAGATATCTTCCCTCCTTGTCTTTCAGCATTTCTTTATCTTTTTCCTTTTCTTCAAATCTTTCTTCTATCTTCACTTATTTTTGTTGTTTAGCCTTCTTTCACAACTCTCTTGCTCTTACTTCCTTTGGCCCTTTTTTGCTCTTCCATAAATTCTCCCTCTCTCAGTATAAGAGCCACCTGCCAGGCTGTCACTGCTAGTCCAGCCACACCATATTTCAAACATACACACAAGTGTATAGAGAAAGTATCCTTTACTTACCTCTTACTTCTATTTATTCCACTCTAACCTACCAAATCAGAGCATGGGAGGCAACATAGTCCCACACCGTCTTTGCGATCCTGCATCCTCAAAATTACATTCATATTCACCAAATTGCAAGTAAGCAATTAACACATTTATTGTCAATGCAGAAAGTAGTGTGCCCTTCATGTAAGTGAAGATGTGAAGGTTTGGGTGTTGGATGAATGTGTGCCTTTTCTGACTTTCATCAGCCTGTTCCATTCTTTATTTTTTTAAGACTTGTTGGATTTCTTAATTTTTCCTTTTGTTTCTATTTGTTTATATCTTCCCTCTCACAGTATATAAAGTCCACTTTTTTGAGACTTCCGGTGGCCTAGAGCATAGAGAGGAGCTCTTGCATGGATAGAAATAATTCCCCGTAATTCAAGTACATAAGTCAGTTAAAACAATTTAAGCTAAATATAACGATGAGCAGGGATAAAAGTAAAAATGGGAGAGTTGGTCTACGGAGCAATACAGACCCAGAAAAACAAAAAGAAGACAGAGTGAACGAAACTCACAGAGATGAAAATGGCGACAAGGTGGAGGACGGCAGCCTCACCTGCTGCTCTCAGCAACCTCCATATAGTGGTGAGTGAGGTGGTGAGTGAGTGCATGCGGGAGCTTAAATCAGAAATTATTATTATCGGAACTAGCACAAAACCGACTCAGTTTCCGACATGAAAGCACAATTGGATGAACTAAGAGCCAAAATCAATCAGCAAGTCAAAGCTACTATTGGCCAGATAGAGGTGGTTGCTAAACGATTGGGAGGAATAAAGAAGAACATGGCCGGAAAGGAGATGTGGGACATCAGAGTAAAGGACGCTCTCATCCAATTGCTTAACAACCAAAAGTTGTTTAGACTTAGAAGGCCGCTCCAGATGCAACAATATACAGATTTACGGCATCCCAGAAAATGCACAGGGCTCCTCCATGCCGCCGTTTGTGGAAAACCTGATCCAGACGGAACTGGGGGACATTATAGGCCTGGACCGGGAAAAGAGTCTGGGAATTGAAAGAGCACACAGAGCGCTGGGCCCACAGCCAGCCGCAGGAGCCTCACCATGCTCAACGGTGGTCCGGTTTCTACAGTTCTTGGTCAAAGAGAAAATCCTTAATGCGGCTTGGAAGAAAAATATTTGTTTTGAAGACTGGCGAGTGTTTTTTGACCATGACTATGCCAAGAGCGAAGGAGTACACGCCGATAAAACGAGCACTTGAGGAAGTAGAACCGTTTCCAGACCCCACTGACCCTAATGCACATGCACTTTGACTCGGGCACAGTCACATACAGCAGTGCTGAGGAAGCTGTGGGAGATCTAAGAAAGCGGGGATTTTTATCTGACTTGGAACATGAGAAACTGAAGAGAATGGGTTTCAGAAATTCCTTTGTCTTCTCCCATAGATCTGGGAAGAGAAGTTGCTATACTGATTTCAAATTTTGTATGCTTCAAACTTGTTTCAGAACATAAAGACAAAGAAGGTAGATTCATTTTAAGAAAGGGCAAACTGGGACATAAAGAAGTTACTCTGTGTAATGTATAGGCCCCACCAGGTAGTGATCTCACCTTCTTCAAGAAGATATTCAGTCTGATTGCGGCAGAAATGTATGACACACTTATTTGTGCAGAGTCTCATAGAAAAAGAGAATAAACAAGATCCTGCAAGAATTAGGACTGATAGATATCTGGTAACACCTACACCAATCCGATACGAAATTCACATTTTACTTTTACTTAATTTGAACAATTGCACAATTGGACAGAGGGACATGTCTGATCATCCTGGATTAAACCTGAAAATAAATTTAGATGGGAAACCACTTATTGAAGCTTATTGAACAACAATACATTTAAAAGTGATGGCTGATCAATGGCTAATGAATTAAAAATGTACTTGGACCAAAATGTAAAACCCGGCCATTCTGTGGGATGCATCCAAAGCCTTCCTCAGAGAGAAAATCATAGGTCTAAGTCCACAAGACGAAAAGTTGCTAGGCCTACAAAAACATCTAAAGAACTTGGAACAAGCCCACAGTATCAGTAAAGACTCCTCTATACTTAAACAAATGAGACCAGTTAAGCAGGAAAGCGACAAGATTCTTAATGAAGAAATTGAGAAAACACTTAGATTCATGAAGCAAAGCTACTATGAGGCGGGTCCTAAAGCATCTAAACTACTTGCATGGATTGGCAAATTGCAAAGACCAAAATGAAAAACTTGTGTCCGAAATCTCAACAGAAGAAATTGATAGTGCAATTTCAGGCCTTAGGACTAACAAATCGGCGGGATGGGATGCATTCCCACCATATGAAAGATTGGACACAGTGATGCCTTTCCTGATTGATGAGGACCAGGCAAACACACAACAGCACAAGGACAGTCCTCCATATTATTAACCACATTTCTAAAACAAAATTGAGTGTGGTTCTTCTCAACCCTGATGCTGAGAAGGCTTTCGACTCAGTTAGGTGGGACTTATTTCAAGTTATGATAAGATTTGGCTTTTGTGAAACCTTCATACAATGTACAAGAACACTTTACTCAATCGATAATGCTATGAGGATGTAGACAAGGCTGTGCCCTCAGCCAATCACTTTTCAACCTTTTTATTGAACCTCTGGCCCAGGACATCAGGGAGGAGACTGCTCTGGAAGGTGTTTCCATAGGGGGAGTAGAAAACAAAATTTGCTTATACGCAGCTGACGTGCATACAATATTTAAAAATCCTGAATATGGAATTTCACCGCTGATGAAGATCCTCTGGAAATATGGGAGATTCTCAGGTTACACACTGAACAAACACAAAACTCAAGTTCTGGCTTTTCATTTTGTTTCTTGTCCAAAGCTGATTGATGAACACCAGTTTGATTGGCATGACATTGGGGTGGGGCATGGCCCTACCATGTCTTAAAGATTACTACCTGTCAGATCAGCTAAAGGCCAACTCACACCGGACGCGGAACGGAAGCGGAACGGCACCGCCGCGGTCACTGTAGCAAATAGAATCCAGTCTAGTCAATGAGAGCACTCACACCGGGCGCGGATCAGAAGCGTCCCAGAAGCGGCTCTCCGCGCCACGGCGCGAGCTTTCCGCAGGATTTCTATTTCTTCCGCGAGCCGCGGCTGAACCTCGTAAATTTCAACAGAGCACTACGCACCAGACAGGAAACCGGGCCTTGAATCAACGTAATAAACTTCCGCCCCCTTTCAAAATAAAACACAATACTCAGTTCATGTAGCTTTTTACAACTTCACATCAACGTTACGTCATGACGTTACGTGAGTTGACGCCGGGCAAAGTACCGTTCCGCTTCCGTTCCGCGTTCGGTGTGAGTCCCGTGTAAGGCTTCTTGTGTGCTGGTGTATTCCGGCATATAAGGCTAGATGGAAGGACATTGAGCTATCTTTAATGGAGTACTGGGCTGCCCCAGCAGAGTTAATAATGTTCTCCAACTTCAAAATCAGTTCACTGCTTTCTCCATGAGAGTATTGTTGGAGGTGGTTAAGAAGTTTCAGCTACACAGAGAGATAAGATTACTGAGCTGGCCGGCATATGATCCACAGTTCCTTTCAGCGTCGCAATAGGCCATTACTGCCTTCTGCCGTATAGTAACAAACAGAAGGCTTAATAATTTTGAGGACTTATGCCAGGCTTATGAGCTAGGCAAAGAAGACTTCTACCAGTACCCTCAGATCCTACTGAGCCCTCAAGAATAACCCAGGTATTTACTTATTGATGCCCATAATCCATAATTCAAAAAACACTAAAGGTATCATTGGCAAATTATACAACGGTTTAACCTCAATGAAGAAAAAAATCAACCCAGTGTCTTTCTCCCAGTGCTGGGAGAAAGACACTGATATAGCAATCCCAGAGGGGGTGTGGTTTCAAATATGGGTGACCCAGTCTATCTCTACTGACTCTTTGTTTTGGAGGGATTTCTGTTAGAAAAATCTAACTTGTTTTTTTTATTACCCCCAATCAAAAATCCAAATTTAGTGTGCCTCAGCGCTCCTGCTGGAGGAGATTACAAAATGCTGTCTCCAGAGGAACCCGCCTACCATCACCCTTCTGATCAGTATAATCTATAATATATATGTACATGTGCATTTTTTTTTTCTAACTACCTATGCCTGTGCCATTTCTATTGGCTTATCCTTATTTTGTATATGTAGAAATCCCCAGACCTCATCTTTTCTGTGTTCACATCAAAGCAATAAATAAATAAATAATTAAATTATAGGGTTATTATAACCCTAACCCTAACCCTATTATATTAAATATTTTTAAAAATTATTTAAACAAAATCACACTTTTGTCTATTCTTTCTTTTTTATTTTCACCATGAAAGGACAGAGTAAAGACAGAAAAATGGGGCGAAAACTGTTTTCCCTTGCTGCATTTTTTCTTTCATCATTGCCACTTGATTCCTTTAGGTGAGGATTAAAGTGGTTTCTAAACAAGGTTGTAGGGTTTGCTGCTCCATGATCACTCTCCCCCCTGAGTCTTGACAGAGGCCTGGCAGGCAGTGCATGCCCCATATGCCAGTCTACAGCCAGGCTTGGACTAGTCTGGACCAGACCAGTCCGACCTGGATGGGAGTATCGGCCTGGCCTGAAAAACACTGGTCCAGGTGGATATGGGCCATTTTTTCCTCTGTCCAATGGTAAAAGAGCCACTGGGGATCCTTTTTGCAATAATGATTCACTGGATGATATGATATATGCGTAATTACTGGGAATGGCTCACAGAAAAAAGACACATCATATCACACATGACAGCTGCTGGTAATTAGCCGTAATTAGGTGTTGGCTGGCATGCAGAGAAATGTATGGCATTGATTATTGTTATGATGCAGCTCCAAATGAAAAGGAATCAGATCTATACTTAATTAATGCTGCCTTGTTACTATATCTGCTGTCTGCTCTCTGACCTGTCTGTGTCACTGCCTTTATCACACGACACCCCCATAAAGAGTCAAGACAATGCTGGTATTTATATTTCACAATAAAATACATTCATAAACAAATTTGCTTTGCCAAATACATTTTTGGATCAGGGATCATGACCTTACTCTATTGCGCAACATTTAAATCTAGCCCTGGTGCTGAGCTGTGAATTTATTTTGGAGTAGTGACCACAGTCAGAATTACAATTTCTATTTATATTTTGCCTTTGCATAATGATCATAAAATGAATGGCTGTAAAATGTAAAATGACAACAGACTAGCTTGTAACCTGCTACAGTTCTCAAAATACATCCAAGATTTGAAGGGAGGAGGTTGGTGGTAAGACCAATTATTTCTAAATTAGATTTGCTGACAAAAATAGT
Organism: Larimichthys crocea; assembly: GCF_000972845.2. NCBI lineage: Eukaryota > Metazoa > Chordata > Actinopteri > Sciaenidae > Larimichthys > Larimichthys crocea. The sequence goes on from NC_040026.1 coordinate 7,521,621, forward strand.
TGTGTGTTACAATAATTCATCTGACAGAGTTAGATATTTTCTTCAGTTTCCAGGACACCAAACCAACATGTTTTTAAAATTCAAAACTCCCTGAAGGGGTTTGCCCTCCATCACAGTTCCTTTTCAAGAGGAAATAGATGTGTATATGAGTGTGTCTACATGTAGTGATAGAAACCAGAGGGAAAGGTGATGAAAGGTCACTCCCATCTGGGCTCTCCACTGTTGTATATGTGCTGGTGTGTGCTTTGGAAAACAAAGGAGGCCAGGCAGCGATGTGGACAGCTAATCAATAGTGGACTTACTGCCTCATAACTGGCCTGGTTAGGAACTCTGTCTCCATCTCCTAGCACATGTCATCGCCACTCCCTCATCAGAGAAAGAAATAGGCAGAGGAAGGCCAGAGGGAGGGTGAGATGGAATGGAAGAAGAACATTCTCTGGAAAATGACCAAAGGCCTGTTTTTTACAACACACACCTCTTAATACTAACATCACAACTGCCCAAACATGGACAGCATTATAATCATACTTCAACCACCTCAATGATAGGAACTTCCTGGCTGATGAAGAGGAGAGAACATTTCATCATATCATGACTCCTCGAAAAAACCTGCACAAATCGCCATCAGGGCCGGCCTCTGGCATAAGCTTGCTATGCTGTTGTTTCGGACCACAACTGCTTAACTTGGATTCATGTTGCTCACTCTTCACTTTGTATGGTGTTAAGTTGACTGACTCGCTCAGGGGCTGCCAGCTTTCACACAATGACTGTGAGACTCACGCAGTTAACCCTTTCACATGCTCTCACACCACACGTCCATTAATACACACATTCATGTTTGTGGCTTTCCTCCTGATAGTCTGAAGAACTCACTGCTGCACGGTGCTGCTGGTCTGTCTCTCTGCTGTCTCTGCTATTATGAGTTGTATTGTCATTTTGAGACTGGCTTTGTAAAGTTTAGTGAACATGAGAGAACACGCCTGACACAGAGAATCATGTGCTACATGTGTGGGAAAAAAAGGACCCGGTCTGGACTTTGTCTGCAGTATACTTACGTGAACGGCTTCATTCAGCAGCTCTTCTGGCAGCAGCACAGTGACTCTCCCTCTCCTCTGTATATGTGAGTTACTATGGTTACGGGAACACCCTGAAGCTTTATAATTCTCAATAAAATCATGAATGTGGCCTGATTGTTCCTCAATGCTGAAATCTTGTATTATAACATAATAATCCTCCCACCCCTTGCTCAGACAGGACCTCTGGTTAATATCTTCATTTCTTTTTTTATCTGCACGTGTAGTCATCAGTAATATTCAGGTAATATGTGTGACCACAGCAGCTCTGACATAATAAATAAGAAAAATTTAAAAAAGAAAAATTAGTCCTCAACTCTTTCCCTCTCTTCTGTTCTAGGTTGACTTTCTAGTTTAATATTAACTAGTTTCTTTTTTTTCCTGGATAGAATGATCGTGCACGATTCACAGTTCACACTGTGTGTGTTCACTGTCACACATACTGTTTCTGTTTGTAGCTACTTGCCAACCCTCAAAAAAAGGAAGAGATTTGATGTTGATTGATTTGTTCAGCTCTATTGTGTGTGTGCACGCATGTTCAGTTATTAGCGGTGTGTGTAATTTAGTGACTGCACTAACTCATAAAAAGCTGACCTTAATTATACTCATGATTTGTTATTTTATGATGTATCTTGTTGCTCCACTCTTTCTCTATAGCACAAAGTTTTAAATTCCCCCCAAAAAGTTTTGCATTTTGTTTTGACTTCTTGGAATAAACATTGTCAGTGATCTGGATGGCAAAACATTTCTTCCTTAACATATTGCAAAGTTTGATGCATATTAATCAGATTCCGATTTTTAACATGATTAAAATTGAAGTGTAGCACAAGGAATCCCAGAAAAGACTTCCTTGTCATTCTCAGATACATTTAAAGAATTTGAATGAAATGAAAAGAAAGTGAGGAGAGATAGCCTGCCAGCTCTTAACAGCCCTGTGGCAGGGATTTGTGAATGAGCTCTGCCCTCTTGCTGCCCCCTTGCCCCCTATGGTCTTTCTCATCCTACCTCATCCCCGCTTCAATCTATCACTGTGCCAGCCCAGATGGAACACAGGGGACTGCTGGCTAATTCCTCATATGCTAACTTTCAAAGCTTCCGCAAACCTGTAGTATGCCTCACCATTGAAATCATAGACAAAAATAATTTTTAAAAATCATTTATTTTTGCATATGAATGGGTTCATCCAAGGTGTTGAATAGTACATGAAAATCCTTTAGAAAAGTCATATTCTAATTGCTCTGTTCTCAAATTAGCAAATACAGTCAACTAATATAGACACAATGGTTGGAAAAGGTTGGCAGTAACCGACTACTACACTACCTCGCAAGTAAGGGAATGCTTCAAGGCAAGATACAAGGAGGGGATAGCATCACATGAGAGGGAGTGCTGTTGTACTGAATGTGAGCTTAGCTGTGACAGACAGATTAATTTCTATGTTCAATTCCTGCACCTAAAAAATACATAAACAACTGATGCTGTCATTTTTCTCCTTTTTCTGTGTCAGTGCTTTAAGCTTCACGTGACTGTGGTAATTGCACAGTATTTTACCACTCAACAGCATGCTCTTCATTCAAAATACTATTTTTTTGGCCTTTGCCTTTATTGATAGCACAGCTGAAGATCAACAGGAAACGTGGGGAGAGAGATGGGGAATGACATGCAGGAAAGGGCCACACAGGTCAGGATTTGAACCTGGGCCCCCGCAGCGAGCATATGGGGCGGCTGCTCTACTGACTAAGCTAAACGCCGCCCCTCAAAACGTTTTACTATTAATGACTGTGTTGTACGCAGGAAGTTTGTCTCAGTGGTATCAGGTACTGACAGTGTTTTGGGCACAGGACATAAGACATAGGGGGAAATTCCTCCACAGACCAACTGCTGTTTTCCCATTATGCCCCCAGCTGGGAGCCTCCCACTTGCCCACCAATGCTCTCAGATCCATGTCCTGCCGCGCTACTACTAGCTAATAGTGGGGCTGTTATGGGATGTAATTGACTTCATCAATTAAGAGACAGACGCCACACATCTGCCAGTTATTATGATGTCTTAGTGTGCGAGTGTGAGTGTGTGTGTGTGTGTGTGTGTGTGTGTGTGTGTGTGTGTGTGTGTGTGTTTTACTTCTGCATTCTTTTCTCAGTTTAGTCTATTGTACAACAAAGAAATGGAAAAGTAGTAGACAAAATATTCAGTTTCACATATTCTAAACAAATAGAAATCTGAACTCTTGTTCTGGTCTAAAAACAAAACAAAACTGAAGAAATCCTGCCAGTGTATTGGACAGTGTATTCACCAGTAAATGAGTAACTTTCTCTCTGTCTTCCCTCCAGTAACAGCTGCTCTTACATGGCGTAGCATTGGCATCCAAGATGGCTGCCAAAGCTTGGGGAAACAGGAAGTGGGAGGGTCGGGGTGGGGGTATACAGTACAGAAGACAACAGCTGGCTGACAGTCACAAATGAGTAAACAAAGGCTGCGCGACTCAGCCATTTATTGTGGTATAAGTAGGCATTGTTGTTATTGTCAGCAGCAGAGAAAAGAGGATGTGTGTGTGTGTGTGTGTGTGTGTGTGTGTGTGTGTGTGTGTGTGTGTGTGTGTGTGTGTGTGTGAACCACCTCAGCTCGAAGTAGACTTTAAAATCAATTATCGAGCATTCCCTGCTGTGACAAACGCCTCTGCAGTGTGCGCACCCTGACACACATGAAAGTCACATACACACACGCAGTGTCTCCCACACATGACAGTGAGTGGGTTAGGAAGAGGAAATACATCACAGAAGTTGAGACCTCCGCTGATTTCTTCTCTTTTCTGTCTTGTTAAATGTGATGGCTGCAATAGTTTGTATTTTATGTGGAAGTGGAGAAGCATTATGAGTTGAAAGCTGGGGCAACTCACCGAGTGCTTACAGAGAACACTGCACTCAGCTTTTAACAACTAAAGGGAGAGAAAAGTACAGCAGGACTGTGCACCTGAGAACAGCTGGCTCATAGACCAATACTGGGAGCATGGAACACCCTGTGGGTGTGTGTTGTATCCATGTAGAAGAGACAGGTGGTGCTTATGTCAACTCCTGTGTATGTTAAAACTCTTTAATAACCTCCAGAGCAGCATTGCATACGGTTGTGCATGTTACAGGAGTCCATGTCCAATTTCCATTTATACTTTATGTGTGTGGCACAGCATGGGGTCATTGAATAGGATATCTGCCTTATTACTATCACTGAATAAATACAGTATGGTAATGGAGTACTGTAACTGATTACTTCACACAGGATAATATAATGAATATTGTCAGCTTGAGAAGACAGCACATGAGGTTTTGCAGGTGTATGTGAGGATCCCTGGCATTGATGCACAGTGGATGTGGGCTGGCTAACAGTTTGGGTTTGGAGGTCAGAGGGCTGCAGAGCTGCATGCACACAGCTGTATAATAAGGGATTTTCCACTCTGCTGTGAGATAATTCCAACAGAACCTTAATCCTCACACACTGCAACACACTTGTTTCATATGGCCTGAACATATTATGTTATGTGCACACTTGAGCCAGAAAAAACTTCTCTATTACTCAAGTGAGTGTGAAGAAGGAGTAGCAGGTCAGGCTTCTTCCTTGGAAGAGCAACAGAAAACCTGGACTCCCATCTCATATTCACCACCATCCTTCTGCCTTAACTCTTGCTTACCTCTCTCACTACCACCACCACATATCAACTCATGTCAACTGCTATATCCTCACTCTGTCAGTATCTCTTCCTCTTCTGCAAACACTCCTGACATCCACCTATCTGCAGTATATTCTATTCTCTCTCTTCTGCTCATAGTTCAGGGCTGTTCCCTTTCTCCTCCCTGCTTCCAAACCCCCCTCTCTTTCGAACAAAGTGAGTCATGGTCTTTGTTCTTGCAGTTCTGGGCTTTCAGGCGGACTTCCATTCAACAGCCATAATCCTAATGCCACACTAAGAAGGTGTTCTTTGGAGAGGACTCAGCTTTGAGAGAGAGTCATTCATTAGGTAGCGGCAGGGTCTGCATTTGGACTGATGAGCCCATATTCCCTTGCTGGCACAGGGATTAGAGAAGCTTGGTAAATTTGTCCTGGTGACATCAAGACAACATCCTTTGTGGGATGGCACGGAAAATTGATTTAGGAAATGCACAGCGGTGCTCTCAGAGGCACATTGCTGACAAATAGCTAGATTCTGCATGAATGCACAGGAGGAGAGATGGGAGAAATAAGAGGTGCGGAGATCAGCATACTGTAGCATCAGTAAGGGAAAGGAATCAAAGAAAATAGAAAGATTGAAAAGAACACAAAAGCAAAATGTAAAGATTTCTCTAAAAGTAAGACTGTGGTCCGGTGTGTGAGAGATGTTTGCACTGGAGGCGATCTGACTACTGAGGTGCTACAGCCTCAGGCAAAGACCTAGGGAGGCTTCAGCACAGGCCAGGCCTCCAACCTCCTTTTCCTCAAAGCCATTCAACATGACATCAACTGCAGCAGTTCCTGCCCAAAGCCAGAATCAATGGTGCCAGATTTCAGCAGCAGCGGTGTTAAGCTATGCGTTGTTTATCAAGCAGACCTTCAAACAAATTTGCAGGTTTGCCCCGGAGCAACTGAACGATGGAGATGAGCTCACCCCACCGTAGCTGGGTGTGATTCAAATCACTGGTTCAATTGGTTCACTTTTACTACATGCAGAGATGTTTGTTCTCAATGTGGAAGAAGCTAAATGCTGAATTCTGGTCACGACAGTTAAACTTACTTTACCAGCCATCTCCAGTTCAAGTTCAAGCACAAGTTCTTTCTTGTCACGAGTCCAACTCTTATCTGTGTTTTTTTCTTAATATAGATCCAGAGAAAGTGAGAGGAAAAAAAAAGAATACAAGTAAAAAAATAAAAAGCACTGGCTACAGGGTTTTTGAGGTACAACTTAAAGTCTGCTGACGAGGAGCTTCCAACCAAACCTGCCCTGAAAATGCTGCTTGGTGTTTTTGGAGACAGCGGCACGGGAAGAAGCTTATTCAAATTCAAAGACTTGCTGTTGCCAGGGTTCAACAAAGTATCGCCTCCCAGCTAATTTTGGACTCCGAAGCTATTTGTTCCATGCTGTCTCAGTTGGACTGTTTTAGCATTCTCCACATTAACGGACCCATCGTAAATCATGCGATATAACAAATGGACTTATCCTCTGCAGATAGTGCTGCTCCTTCCGACGCCCAGAACAAGAAAAGCAAAGGTCAAATGATTAGCCTTGCTATGCCTGTGCGCCTTTAATGATTGTGCCGAACCTTTGTGTTGGGTGCGTGCCTCCTCAGCACATGTAGCGCTTGTTAAATACAGAACAGAAAGATAAATTAATGAAGGCTTCCTCCTGCTGCTTCTTTGGCCTCTGCATAACCTAGTAGTGATGACTGAGCAGAAATGAGGCCTCACTGTAGCTGCACAGTAACACTGTGTGTTAAATTACATACAGCTATGCCAGAGTCACTTAGCAGCCACACTGTAATTAACGCAGCACTGTGCGTTTGAACAACAAAAATAAATTGAAATGTTAATACTAGCTTTAAATAATTAACACACAGTGACAGATGACTTTGACTCGCGTTAGTCACTGCAGCACAAAACACATTTCTTTTTAATACTCTTTATTTGATAGTTATAATCAGGTGAATTTCTGAGTACCTTAAAGCAACACTGCATAGCGATATTTGTGATTTAGCACCCCCAGTTTCAAAGTGTAATGCCACTGTGGTAAATATGGACAGTTGTACATGTGGACAGCTGTGTATTTCTTCTGATTACATCACTCATGATGACTATGATCAAAAACTAGCGAGTCAAGTTTGCATCTTTTCTAACAGCCAAACATCAACCAGGTCACCAGCAGCAGACCCAGCAGCAGCTAATATTACTGACCAGTCCAACAGCAGTCAGCCCAGCTCGGCGTCTGTCTTTCAGCCTGTCTTTCTTTTATTTCACCAAGCTCTCACCAACCACTAAAAGTCTTTACTCTTGTCCTCTGTCATTATCTCCAAAGAGGTTGCTGAGCCCAGTTACATTGCCCGCTCACCCGGCTCTGATTCTGGCATGACACAGGCTCTGTTCCCTGTCAGCATTTCCCCACGCAACATGAACACTCCCCCAGTGCTCTGAGGTCACAGTCCAGGCAGCCCATTGACCAACCAGTGGTCTGCAGTTCTCAATCTACTGATTCTGTGTTCATTAAAATGATCGTGGTCAATATGAATGAAGTCAAACTTTATTCCTGTAGCTCTTAATAAATATGAGTATATATAAGTGTGAATGGCCACATACTAATCCTGAATACATATGAATACAATATGTATCCATATAGGACATGGATTTACAAAACTGGCATAACTAAAAGACTAAAAATTGACTGAATAGTCAGTATTATACCTAAATTTAAGCCTAAATCTTTGGTGTAATTGGTTGGGTTAGCTGTTGGTCTAATGCTGACATGGGTCACTAAGAGGCCTAGAATTCCTATTGGATATAAGACTGTACAAAATATATTTAAATTACACAAATTGTATTTTGGTGAGTTGAGTCTGGGAGATCTCTTCACAGCATATGTGTCATCACATGAAGGGGGTTCCAAGAGTGTCTGCAGCTCAGGGAAGCACCAAGCCACTTCACAACAAGTAAATGTTATCGCACATCACTTTCTACACCCCAACACAGAGAGCAGCTCTGTTGACCATCCCATTGCCACCACATCAGTCCAATAGAATAATGCAAGTAGAAGAGAAAAACACTAAAGCAAACTGTTATATGAGCTGCTTTAAAACACTCGCTGAGGACTTCTTATCATTTGAATCCTCATATACTCTATTCAGACAAACACACAGTGCTTTTTTTACTGTGTCCCTGAAGTGCAAATCACAACGGCAAATCAGAAAACACAACGTAAAAATTACTAAACACAACAACAAAACAGAAAACACAACAACAAATCAGAAAAAAACAACAGCAAATCAGAAAACACAACAACAAATTACTAAACACAACAACAAATCAGAAAATACAGCAAATCAGAAATGGAGACCTGAAAATCACACATGATTAGGTAACACACAATGTCAGTGCATGTAACGTTAGACTGCTCTCATTTCCTTAGTGGAATCCAGAGGAAAATACACCGGTAACAGGACACGGCACGTCTGCAACAGCAGCTTGTAGCTATGACAGGGAATATATGTAGTCAGATCTGAGTTTACGTGTGTCAGTAATGGTGCACATGGACGAGAGACACCTACCATGACACGCCCCCACAGTCCTGGAGCTGAGAGTACTGCCCATTTTTACCTGATTTTGACACCTACGTAATTTCATAATTTTATCATATTTTTTATTCATTCAAATCAACACTTTCTTCTTTAGTCTGACAGGCTCAAAACACAGCAGCACGTATGTTGTGGCGGTGCTCATATTTTAAAAACAAGCAAACCATGTCCTTCCAGTTCAAAGGACGGACCAGTCCAATCAGCAACGATTCATGTCGCCCTAGGGTACCTACCTTTTCCAGTTTGGTTAATGTTGTTGTCGTTTCTGTTTTGTAGTTGTGTATTCTGATTTGTTGTTGTGTTTTCTGTTTTGTTGTTGTGTTTAGTAATTTGTCGCTGTGTTTTCTGATTTGCTGTTGTCGTTTCTGTTTTGTTGTTGTGTTTTCTGATTTGCTGTTGTGTTTTCTGATTTGCCGTTGTGTTTTCTGTTTTGTTGTTGTGTTTTCTGTTTTCTGATTTGTTGTTGTGTTTTCTGTTTTGTTGTTGTTTTTTCTGATTTGCCGTTGTCATTTCTGATTTGCTGTTGTGTTTTTTGATTTGTTGTTGTGTTTAGTAATTTGTCATTGTGTTTTTTGATTTGCTGTTGTCTTTTCTGTTTTGTTGTTGTGTTTTCTGATTTGTTGTTGTGTTTTCTGATTTACCATTGTGATTTATACTTTTTACCACAGGTAGATGTGCAAGAGGAACAACCAATATAAATACTATAGACAATACAATACAGTATATAGTATATCATATATTTAGAATCAAATTCAACTCTGATTAAAAAGACTAAAACACTGTACACAAACACACATCTGTCTCCTCTTGTCTTAACTTTTACTTTACATAGAAGTTATATTGTACTTAATTACTTTTCCATTAAATTAAATATTTAGTTATCTTATGCACTAGAGCTGTCACTGTCAGATTTTTTACTACACAATTATTGATACAATGAGTGTGGATTATTGCCCACAGCAGAGAATAATATGATCTGGTGCTAGAAAGAAGGCACTGACAAAAATCAAACAAGTCTCTGTGTATAATATGCATATAATTCTAGGAAGCATCTACACAGCATGAACAAGAAAAACTGAAGGATAATCAGGCAGAATGATGCTGAATTTGCCAACTACTGTATAGGATAATGATCACACTTCAAATGCAAACTAGTTTTGCAGCCTGCATTTTGTGTCTATTCATTCATATCATCAAGTACAGTGTTAAGAGAAGATATAAAAATATACAGGGAGAGATTTAAAGTGCGTTTTGACCCAGGCCACAACAGCTGTTTACGGCCAGCCTTTACCGCTCCATGTAGGAGGCAGTGTGTTCTGCTGCACTGCCCTCATATTAAAGCCCCGGTCATTAAACAGCACTCTGCCAAAACATTAGCGACTGCTCAGGAATTAATTGAATAAGCTTGTTCAGCACATGCTGTTATGTAGCACAAATACACTCACACACAATCTCACAAAACTATGGAAGTGTCAAATGGTTCAGCCAACTAATGTCAGAGGACCAACGGCGCCTATTTAAGTCTAAGATCTGACAAAACCTCTGCACGCATGCGAACGATTCACCTCACGTGTATCATGTTGTGGTGGTCGTTTCAAATAGATGTTACACACAAATTCAATTTGATTGTCATATATTCCACATGGGTACAATCGTGATGAAGGCACATGCACGTAACATTAGCTACACCTGATGGAGTGCCACACCTACCTTAATATGTCATCTTATGCACAAATGTTCCACACTGACACACTACACCTGTGTGCATATAAATACGTGTTTTTAAGTGCAGCATTTTCTGTTGGTGTGCTGCAGTAAAGGCCTACACACCAACATATCTGCTTTCTACTGACAAAACCTCCTCCTATGCACACAGTCTCAGTTAAACATGGCAATGATTTGAACTGAAGTTGAACTCTTTTATTCTCAATTAGACAGATTGTTTGGAGAAAAATAATTACTCTGTTACATTTGGATACCTTAAATGTGCTGCTTCTGTTTCTTATTTAATGCCTTGATGCACATTACTTTTAGAGGCTGGCGGTCTGCTGATCCCAGATCTGCTGACTCTGCATCACACTACAACCACACCCCTCATTAGTCTGTAACAGAATAAACAGCTGAAGCTACAGCGGGCTACTCAGGTGATATGAAAACATCCTCCACTGTCAGAGTATAGTTTGAAAGTATTTACAGCAGGTGATAGTAGTAGACTACAGCGCAGAGCTCTGGTTCTGGTTGTGAATGCTGGTCTGAGGTCAATAGATTAGGGGACTGTGCTGACTATCTGAGCTTATAAGTTTACCACTACTACTACACTACACTACACTACACACAAATCTATGACTACTATGACTGCTTTCTGTAGACTGTAATATCTGCGCAAAACTATTCAAGCCTGATGTAGAATATATATATATATATATATATACATACACACACACACACACAGTATATACATATTTTATGTGGCCATTCATGTGGCCATAAATGATATGACACATTCAAGTGAACACACCTGTAATGAAGAGGCAATTCATGATGATGTGTGTCATCATCGTTATCTCCAAACCAGCCTAAATATGTAAGATTAGAGAGTGTTATCTGATTTGATTTCACTGGGAGTTTAGTTACCGAAGGCTGCCACTTTTATTTTAATCTGTTTTATTTTGTGAGTGTGGCCTATCAGCAGCACAAGCCTGCACTAGCCCGACTGGGACTGAGGAGCTGAGCTAACAAAAGCTAATTAGCAGCAAGATGCCTCCCTTTTCCACGGATGAGTACCACAAACTGCTCCAGAAGATAGCAGTACAAGAAACTTAAATTCATCGGCTCGAAGTGAACGTGGAGGTAAATGGACAATATGGGAATGAAACCACTCTGCCAATGTCCCAAAATAGTGAGAAAAAGCAGGCTAACAGAAAGCTAATTAGCACCACAAAGATGCAGCAGGAGCCAGGTGTAAATGCCACTAAATCAACAACTCCTTTCTGGAACTCCCTTGGTGCAAAGCCCAGGCATCACAAATTGCCTCCCTCAGATATGGGAAGACGGTTAACAGGCAGAACCCAGCACCCGGAGACTCATGATGACACTGAGTGGCCTGCACTGCCATCAAACCGGAATGCATCTTTAACCCCGCTACCAAGGAGAAAACAACCATGGACTGGAAGTACAACAAAAACAAAGAGCAAATTGCCCCAAGACACAGGGATTCTACTAGAAAACAGATTTGCTCCACTTTCCCAAAATCCTGACTCCCCAAAAGAAAGCTCGTCTTCCATCGCAAGAGAAAGGTATGAAGCTAAATCATATGCTAAAAGAAATTAACAGTACTTTTAATTGACTACATTTAAGTTTTACTTTGCTTAATTTGATATTGCACAAACATAGAGTACTGTATGACATAGTATGGAGGATAGCTGGAAAGATACTGTGCAGCTTTAGGCTAGATGTCACCACACGTCCACTCTGCTCAAGTGTTCTTTAGAAAGAGACAGATCCCTCCCAGACATAGAGCTGATCGTGACCTTTGACCTTCTTATGGAGAGAAAAGACAACAATCAGCAGAATGACATTATGTTCAATAACTGCATCATGCACACAATAAATAATACATAGCTACAGTTTCCCCCACATACCTGTAGTGTCTCTACAGCGTCTCTGGTTATTATTTCCTTGTTTGTTAGCTGCTGCAGTTGGTGTGAGCAGAGCTTCACCCTGATTAACAATCAAGGCAGAGCTACTTATTTTCACACTTCTGTTTGATTCATGATCTGCAGGCTGTGAGTCAGTGCAGGGTCACAAAGTCTTTTCATGAGTTATGAGAGTATTTAGTAAGTACTAGAGAGCCATTAGTGCTGGCTAATCACCACAGGTGTGTGTATGATTCTGCCCTGTGGGGGAGGTTAATTGCAAGTAGGAAGGCCTTGGATTCCGGCAGGGGTCCCAATGAGTGGAGGGGAGGAGACAGGAAGCGGTAGACAGGGGATCAAAGGTCAGAGACCTGCTCAGGGCAACTTCTACTGTACACCATTTTCAGAATCAGGATTAAAGGACACACACACACACACACACACACACACACACACACACACACGGTGTAGCACATAGTGTGAAGTTAGTGGGACCAACCACAGACCAACTGGGAATTACAAACAGCCTTGGACCAATGACTTTATCATGATAGACGTAAAATAGACTAGGCTGGCTAGCAGGGGCACATATTGGTACGATGGCTCTGGTTACACTCACTGTCCACAGCATGAATGAGTAATTAGTATAAGTTACTGTTATTATAACATTAAATAAAAAGTACAACATTAATATCATAGTATAATGTTAATTAATATGAATGTCAGTGTATTCATTATAGGGCGACACAGCACTCTTTCTGTGCAGAGTTTTCCGTGTCTGTATGGGTTCTGTCCGGATACTCCGGCTTCCTCCCACAGTCCAAAGACATGAACCTGAACAGGTTAACTGGTGACTCTGAATTGTCCGTAGGTGTGAATGTGAGCATGAATGAGTGTTTGTCTCTATGTGTCCTGTGATGAGTTGGCAATCTGTCCAGGGTGAACCCTTCCTCTTGCCCAATGTCAGCTGGGATAGGCTCCAGCCCCCTGACACCCTGATAAGGAAATGACTTGGATGGATATATTCATTAGAATTTCTAATGATGATAACCACTAGTATAATATTAATTCAATTGTGGCAATCCATCCATCCATTCCAGCTGACTTTGGGTGAGCCGCAGAGTAGATCCTGAAGTCACCAGATATCACAGGGCACATAGAGACAAACAAGCATTCACCATTTAACCAATTAAGTGCATGTCTTAGGCAGGTTAAGAAACACACACAATCATGGATTTTTGAAGGCAGATATAATAACAATAATTTGCAGCAGGAAAAAGCGGACAGCCGATAATTGTCCGATTGTGATTGATGGCGGCTCACAGAGAAATTCAGTTAGATTGAAAAGGCTCATTCTAAGATAACAAAAATATAACAATTTTTATTTTCAGATAATTATACACTTTATGAATATTATATTCAATTTCTGCCAAATTTAGTAAAATACGGCTTCTAAATCTGACACACTGGACCTTTGAGTGTGCAAAGACTTTCACAAAAAAACAGCACTGTCACACTGTGGTGAGGTCAAGCTGGGTTTTTGTTGACATGTCTTGTCATTTCCTGTTTTATTTTGAAAGATAACGCTCCTCTTGTTTCAGGTCACTTGCCCTTCCTCATGTGTCACCGGTCTGATTGTCTTCCCCGCCCTGATTGTTTCCACCTGTTCCCCATTTCCCTCATGTGTGTATATATAGTCTGTGTTTCCCCTTGTCCCGTGCCGAAGTGTCTTTGTACTTTCTGTCGTCGCACCCAAGCCTTTCCATTGACTCCAAGCCTGTTCCACGTTTCTTGCTTTGTAAGTTTCACAGCCATAAGTTAAGTATAGATAGGATTTTTGTAGCCTGTTTTCGTCCCGCGGGATCATTTTCTGTTTGTTTCTTTCCTTTTGATAAAGTTTTTCATCCTCCGGGATCGTTTTTGTTTCTAGCCAGTTTAGGAGATTAGGTCATAGATATAGATAGTTCTGTTTCCTCCTCATTTTGAATGAGTGTTTTTGTTTGATAAATTTTATTAGGTTATTCCTTCCCATTTTGGTGAAGCGCTTTTCTTTCTAGTTTAGTGTTTGAGATTTTCAGAGAGTAGCAGAGTTTTAGTTAGTTAGAGTTCTGGTCAGTGTAGCCATTTTTGTTGTAATTTTTGTAGACTGTGTTCCAGCTGCTCGGAAACAATAAAAGTTTCTTCCAAACCTGCCTATTCCGCGTCTGAGTCTGCCGCCTTTTTCTGGACCTGACAAGCACTGCATTTGAAAATGTAGCCATTTTCCATATGTTATTTATTCATGGTAGTATTGACACATATTATTGCTGTAGCATGTTTGCACTGATTCCTTCATGTAAACTGTGAAAAAGAGACACAATAAACATGATACACATACAGCTACTTGCTGAACCCTGTCTGCCCTGTTGTGGAGATTATAATGAAGCTACTTCTTCACTATAACATAATCATTAATCAATGTTTTTCAATCAAGCTTATGATGTGGCACTGCTGCTTGATGGATATGCTGCTGTTTTACTCACTGAATGATCAGAGCCTGTACCATATCTCTCATTTCTGTGGACATACAGTATGTAGTATAGAAAATGTAGGTTTTTTGTGTAATAAAAGCAGCTTCAGACAGTGTGCTGCTGAACTGGTGCTTGACATAAAAAGGTTCAGCCAGACAAGAATCTGAAAGCAACCTCTAAAATATTCACATGACCTGCTTTGTTTTCCGTCTTCCTCCCCGAGGCAAGCTACGTCCTTTCACTCTCTCTTTCTTTTGCTTTCTTCATCACCTCTTTCTTCGCTCTTGACCTGCTTTTGAGCTTGTGGTTAACAGAGGCCTCAGTCCATATCACATCTACAGGGGATTTTGTGGCACATTCTCTGGCATTCTCTCTTGGTTTGGTTTGAAGTCCATTGCATTTATAGCCAACATTAAAATGTATTTCAGACTTGAAATGCAAATTTGAAAGTGAAATTTCCCTCTCCCTTTTAGACGGACACGCACAGTTTCTAATGAAAGGCATGAACAAGTTGCATTATGTGTAGCATTTTAGCGAGGGACTAAGTCTTTGCTGTTTCTAATGACCTGATTTACAAACTTTTGTAATGAAGCCCTCCTTCCATCCCCTATATTATTAATGTCAGCAACAGTATTTTGTGTTAGTGTGTGGGAAATGTTTGGTTTTCTTCCATGGATTGTCTTTGTTGTGGCAGCCTGCAAAATGCTACAGTGGATTATTATTGTGCAGTGCAGTGGGATGTTCCAGTGTATATTTGGAATGAGAATCTTTTACTCTGTGCTGTATCTATTTTGTCCTCTCTCTGTTATCCTGTTCTGCTTTAACAATACTCACCTTTTGTCCCCAAAGGTGAGTATTTACCACAATCTCGACACCACTGTGAGGCATAGTAACAACAGGTGAGCAGTGCGACAGGTTCCCTCTATTTTTGTCTTTCTTTCCCCCCTACATTTCCTATTCTTGGTCAGTGGACCATGTATCTGCTCACTGGGGGTAAAACCTCTAAAGTCACTTTTCCAGGACAGAATGAAGCATGTCACTTCAAATCACACTGTACTGTAAATCAGACTGAATATATACAGTAGACCCTGTGGGAGAGTCAGAAGACAAAACACCAACACCTGTCCATTTCAATTCCACTCCAACTAAAAGCTATCTGACACTGCTTCATTGTGAGGGAAGGCTGAGTATTTTATGATATATGCCTCTCAGCATCCGAAGGCCCTTCTGAGTGTGTGAGGAGCAGACATACACAGAAATACACAGAGCAGGAATATACCTTTTACACCATTGTAAATACTCTAGTACATACTAAAAAGGCTGCTGTATGATTCTGTGTCCACTTTGTGCAGCTTCGGCATTCTCTTGGCTTTAATGCAGTGCTGACGTATCAGCTGGTGGTTCAGCACCTCCATTATATTATTGTTGAAGAATACACATTCATTATTCACTTTTGAACTTTTGCTTTTGCTTCCTGGACTGATATTCCTTGTCTGTCATGACCCTGGATAGACTCAACACCTGTCCATGTCTTCCTTCCCTGTACCTAAAAGCATACTGGAATAGGCTCCAGTGGCATGCTAATCACTGTTGCAGAGCCTCCTGTCCTAGGCTATGCAGAAACTATGCCAGCATTCCCATGTTAAATAAGACACTCTTAACATCTCTGCAGTGCTACTAAGAGGCTATAGGGGAAGCACGACAATTATTACTGAAGAAAGAAGTCTCAGGCAAATACGTTCTCTTCTTTACTGAGGACTAAGTAACCATGTCCAGAGGCTGCATATGTGCAGAACATACTGAGACTAAGGTTTTAGAAGTGGATTAAATGTAATTCCTGCCATATTCTGTAAATAGAGCCCCCTAAACAAACCTTACTAGTCCTTTAAGTTACAATAATATAAGTAAAAGTAGATTTTGGAACTCTTCTGAGTTAAATACTCAGATACTCATAAGAGGGTTATTTTTGCATGTGACCTGTCTTCCATTTCAAAATGACTAAAAACTGTGCGCTGGCTTTGCCTCTAAAGCCATTTGAGCCCTTGCCTCCCCTCCCTGGTCCCTGCTGTCTCTTGCAGCATGACTGAATGGCTGACAGAGAAAGTGCTGATTATAGGTTATCTTCTCCAGCGAGGGTGATTAGTGGAGGTGCAGAGCAGCCCAAGAGCTAGGCTTGTCAGGGACCCTCCGAGGAGGATCAAGGGGGGCTACAGAGCTCTACTACCAGCACCACCGATCTCCAACCACCCTCAGGCGCAAAGTGGATCAACCCCCCATCACCTCTCCATCTACTCAAAAAGTACCATAGAGAAAGGGTAGACAGGAGAACGAGGAAGGCACTTTTCAGTTGGGACTCAATGAAACAATGATTAGTGGTATTGTCATAGTAAAACCCAAAACAGAAATTTAAATTAAAAAAAAAATGCAAGTCCCTTGTAGTTTAATGGAAAACAAGTCTCCAATAACATCATGCGCTGTCAACTCACAAAATGTACTGAAACAAACAATTTTTTTAGAAACATAAATTTTTACACCAATGCAAAGAACAGGTCTCAGGTACAGTATGTTCAGATATGTTCTGAATTAAATCATACAGGATATATTAAAATGGCTGAAAAATTAGTTCAAACCTCACCTCACCTACTGTACCTTCCCACTTCTGTAAACCAGGTCTATATTTTAACCACAGATCCAGCAGATCTGATGCTTGTCTTATCTGAGGGCTCAGGTAAAAATAATCAGGCGATTTAATAATGTGATTTGTAGATGTGTCAATAAAGAGGATATTCCCTTTTTCGGAAGCAATTATGTAGAAACTCTTCTGCGTTTTTAGCTTTTGATTACTTTTACTTTTGTTCCCCTCAGAGATCCAGGATTCAGTGTAGGCTCTGTGCCTTTATAGTAAGAATACACTCAACTCGGCTTGATGGTGATACTAAACCCTGACAAACTGCTGTTCTAAGTGAATGCATTCATACCAGAAAACAGCATATTCACTGCTCATTTTAGCCTGCGCGTACGGTGCCGGGTTTGTCCAGGCAACTTTTTCTAGCTTCATTGTTAATCAGGGCGAGGAGAGTTCCTCTGAATTTCCACCCACAATTCTAACTTTTTCAGTGACTCAGTCTAGTGTTGTATCTATTGACTGATGGGTGTTTCCACTAGTTGAAGGAAGAACCAAGCCAATCAGAACTTTGTAGGTAGGAATGGGAAAGTCAGCTCCCTGTTCACAAGCCAAAATCTATTTCAAACAACTGCAACTCTTTTTCTTTGTGGAGTTGTTTGTTTTTCTCCCTCCATCAACCAACAAATTAGTTTTACATAATCAACTAATTTCTTCGACCAACATGACACTGCTCCTTGCAACTTAACCTAACAGCATTTCAGACTGAACAATGCAGCTAAAACACAAAGGGAATTCAGTCAGAAAATCAGGCCAAATCAGCGTATGTATTAGGAATCTTCGTGTTAATAATACACATAGATATCAGTGGGCATTTTTCCTGCTTACTGGGAAAGTACTGAAGTTTCCAACACAATTATAAACTCAGTTTATATTGTACATTACATTGTAGATTCAATTATGAATATTACCCATTTTGTTAAAAGCACCAAAAAAACAAAAAAAAAACAGTGATGCAATGATGGTAACAGTGTTTATCCAATGCAGGAATAGAAAGTGACATGTGATGTGACAGATGATTAGAAGTGAAGATGGGAAAGTAGAGTATGAGAGAAGTAAAGACAGACAGTTCAAATGAGCGGAGGGATTTTTCTATGCTGAGATGGACAGTGTCCTTTCAAACAACAGAGAGAGTCATAAAAGCAGCTTGCCTGCCTCTAAAAGCATGAGTGTCGTTAAATCAATAATTCATTTACTTTAATGAGATAAGTACTCGCAAAACTAATTGCACACCGCCCCATTTAGCCCAGCCAGTCAGGGCCTTAATGCAAAATATCTCATTGCTATTGTAGCTGCAGGACAAAAAGAGAATGAGAGGAGAGACAGACGAATGGAGATGGAGGGATTGAAGAAGTAACAAAAAAAGTGGTGTGAAGGGAAGACAAATCAAAGAGAGAGAGCATGGAAGAGGAGAAGGAGGAGATAAGCTAAAGGCAGCAGTATACAGGAGAAGTTTAGGTCTTTTCTTCTTCCACAGCCACACACGCAGCTGCAGCTGGAAGCCAGCTAAGGTGTGTTGTTTTGACTGGACCTGAACACATCGTGAAGTTAGCACTAATAGGACAGAGGACTTCCTGTGATTTCATACAATAACATGCCATCTCCACGGGTGAGTTGGATCAGACTGTTAACAGCTAGCTAGCTAACATTACGAGAAGACAAGAGTAGACAAGAGACGAGAGTAAGCCCTGTGTAGCAGATAAAGAATGGCATCCTAAAGTCTAATTTCCACCGGGGAGGTAAGCACTGCGCACCAGCTGTGCCGCAGTCACCGGAGCTGATCGCTCAATCCGTAGCACTTCTATTTTTGACGCAAGCCGTTGATAAACCTCACAACAGAGCAGATTACACCAGACACCAGACAGGAAATCCGACACAGAATCAACGTAATACACTTCTGCCCCCTTTCAAAATAAAACACAATACGCAGTTCATGTAGCCTATCACAACTACACATCAACGTTACGTCATGACCGGTGGCACCAGGTGATCAAAGATCGATCAAAGGGTCTCAACATGAACTATGAGAGACTAATTGTTGAAGTGGAACAACACACAATCATTTATGACACAACAGATGCTTTTTATAACTTCGGAGAGACAAAAGATGTCAAACTCAGGTCATTTTAGGGACTTGAGTCTTTCTGAGTCACTCACTAAAGAGATCCAAGTGTGGCAATTATAACCCCATAATTATTGACAATATTTTATGCTAACGCATAATACTGCAATTAAAATTTCCCACCTCACAGTGTTTGAGCTCCATCAAGTTATTAATGACATATAATGCTGCAGTTAAACACAATTTACCTGATCACAAGTCAGTGTACCATCAATATGATTTAATAAAAGTTATGCAATGTTTTTTTTGTTTTTGTTTTTTTAAGTAGTTGTACTTTAGAAGTTGGTAAAGTATTCCCCATCATTGTGATATACGATTGTATATCATTACTGCTGCATTAAGATGCATGTGGCATTTCACTGCTATAGAAGTTGTAATGTTGCAATATACAACTATACAGTGGTCCCTCGTTTATTGCGGGGGATATGTTCTAAAAATAACCTGCAATAAACGAAATCCGCGAAGTAAGTTTTACAAATATTATACATGTTTTAAGGCCGTAAAACCCCTAACCACACACTTTTGTACACCTCTTTACACGCATTTTGTACAGTACTCCCTTAGTTAATCAGAACGCAGAACACATGTGCGGTTCTCCCTTAGCCAATTTAGGACGCAGAACACAATGCGCGTTCATACTGTACAGTACGCTGTAAAAAAAAAAGCATGCAAAATTACACTAAAAAAATCCGCGAAACAGCGAGTCTGCGAAAAGTGAACCGCGATATAGCGAGGGACAACTGTATATTCATTTCCACATGAAGTTCTGATGAATGTTGTGATGCATTGTTGTACATTACAACAATAGAGAGAGACAGGGAGATCGAGATATGTGGTTAGGGGTTAGCCAGGAAAAATCCAGACAGTGAATGCAATTTTCTAAGAAAGGTTCCCAGCAAACAGTCAGAAATACAACAGAAGAACAATTGATGTATCTGTTTACAGCTGCCTCACAAAACCATGACAAGAACTACACTTCCTTCTCCAAATGTCCACAATTAACTGTTGTCTTCTGTATTACATGCATAAATGAGTGTGTCGTGTTTCCTGTGTTTCCTTGTATGTGAATTCACAATTCAAATCCCATGCAGAAAAGATGGTATACCACAAGGATATCAGTGAAAACTATGATGCAGAGAGGCAATCGGACAAACTGGAAGAGAGAGAAGTAGCGTATACCTCAGACAGGTCGTCAGTCTAGTACAGGGTTGGCACAGACAGAAAGACAACTTTGACTCACATTTTAGCTCAGTATCTCTCAGGAAACTAATTCAAATGAGATGAATTTTCAATGCTCCATTTACCTCCAGTGCCAACATTTAATATGGGAAGAAGTGTGCCCTGAAGGTAGCTGTCTGACTTTCATGCTGGAGACCAGAGTTTGTGTCCTATCGCAGACCTGCATTTGAAGTTTCCCTTCTTTTAAACCTGTAATCACACTTTTTTCTAACCTTAACCAAACCTAAGTTAGCATGAGAATATATAGTAAGTAAAACTATGGCTTTGAAAGTAATCCAGGGTCTAATCGAATGGTCATTCTCTGGTGAAATGGTTGTGAAAGTGTCCAGTTAACTGCATGTTTTGGGAAAAAACTTGAGAGAACACACAACACAGAAAAGCCTGAACCCAGGACCTTGTTTCTTTGATTGACCAGAAATATCACTGCACCACCATGCTGCCCCACAGGGGCAAAGAGAGGGTAAATAAACTGAATGGCTATGGCCAAAAATGTTCTGATCTGAATTGGGGTTTTATATAAGATCCATAGTTTGAAAGTAAGAAGCATTTAACGTATTATATATAAACTTAACCTATGGGTTGAGACTTAATCACAAAACAATCAGTTCCATAAAGTAGTGGTTGTGTAATGGATAAATATCTGAAGGCTGTTCATCAAACCTTGATCAAAACACACCAACGGCACCTTCAAATCTCCTCATGGTGCATAGTACAAATTATTAATCCTCATATCTAATTACACAAACATTGCTTTGTCCAGTTTTGATGAAATCACAAGAAATTATTCCCTGCGGTGTCTTGGCAGAGTTTAAAAATCACCTTTCAATTTCTGATATTGAGCAGGGATTCTGGAGTGATCAGTCTTCCACATCTCATAGCTCATCCTGTGTGTCAATGGGCCTGTAATGGATTACGAGGCTCTGCAGCACTGCGCTGACAGGGAGCAATTTCACTATACAGAGTATACACTTTCTCTGCTTTGACTGTCCTGTTCACACATCGCCCTCCAGAGATTAATTCCTAAGGCCATGTGAGACAATGACAGTCAATGGATCTCATGCCCTGCAGGGTATTTATTTCTTTTGATTTTACTTTAGTTTGGATTTTAGGGAAGCTTAAGGGCTGATGTTATTCAGACACTTGCTAAATATGCAAGGCATGGCTATGGTAAAGAAATTTGGCAACATACAGTCACATGATCAAAGTCACCAACTCCACACTTAAAAAAAAAAAAAATGTAAAAACACGGACTAGGCTTTCCATTCCAAAGGTTTCTACAAATATAAAAAGTGTTGTACATCTAGATAATAGTAAAAGCTCTAAAGCTCCTTTTAACACTTCTTCCTGATTTATTTATATGTATCAGAAACTCACAATACTGACGATGCACATTCTAAAATGGACAACACAAAAACAGTGAGGACTGGTACTCCTGTCCCCATGTGGACACCGGGTTCAGAGTCACAGTGCAGATGATGGATACATGCTCAAGTGCTTCTCATTGAGGTCCAGCAGCTGGTGTGTATGTCAATAGAAACTGCATTTCTCCTGGGGGGTTCGACAGCCAAACTGCAACACTGATCAATGAGACCACAATTGTGGGCCCACAGCTGAGCAAATCAGACCTTGTGTCTGCTAAGGTATCCAGTTGTCCACCAAAGCCTCCTCCATAACAGTGGACGGAAGGATGGCGTGTCAGCATGGATGACAAGTGATACATGACGCCCACAGACGAGGCCAGAGATACTGAGTGAGGGATGATGGGGATGGATTGATAAAAGAGAGAGGTGTTGTCTCAATTGTGGAGTGAGTGATGACTCTGTGTATGTGTGTGTGTGTAGCTGTTTGGCTGACTGTCCCCACATCTAATATGAGGCACACGTGTTTATTTGCCTGTTTGCATGTTGTTTCCAGGTCTGTTCATCTGATTGATGGATATGGTTTGATGACTGATGATTGGCTTTAAAAAGATGAAACCTGTCATAATGACCTTTCACAGAGGTGTCAAGCAGCAGCAGCTGTGCTACATGTTCTCTAATGCTTTTAGCAAAAGCAAAGGTTAGGCTTTGATTCACTATTTCCCAGGTTGTGTTTGTTGTGTGCTGAAGTGGTAGAAAGGTGGGCAGGTCATGGATGATTTAAAGGGGCAGAAATTGGAGAGTTCAACCCAGGGCCAGACCTACTGGCATGGCTATCAATCAAAAGGAGAGAGAGAGAGAGAGAGAGAGAGAGAGAGACAGACAGACAGACAGACAGACAGAGATAGAGACAGAGATAGAGACAGAGAGAGAGAGACAGACAGACAGACAGAGAGACTGAGTAATAAGCATGCTACTGATATAAAATCAAAAAACAACAGTCAGATAATATTCCTCCTGAGTAGAAATTACTCATACTCATAAGTACTATCTATCCATTTATTTTCTCTAATCATGGTAGTGGTAGACTGATGTACCAGCTTTTTTCCAGGTCCTCCTGGGGGATCCTGAGGCATTCCCAGACCTCATGAGATATACAATCCCTCCAGCGTCTGCCTGGAAAACCTCCAAAAGAAGGCACCCAGAAGTCGTCCTGATCAGATGCCCAAACTACCTCAACTGGCTCCTTTCAATGTCAAAACAGCAGTGGCTCTACTCCGACCTCTCTCTGGATGTCTGAGCCCCCTCACCTTATTTCTCATTCACTGAAAAACTACCCCATAGATACTTGAACTCCTTTGCTTGAGGCAGTAACTCACTCCCGACCAAAAGAGCAATGCACTGTTTTACACTGTTTTGCAACCCAACTGCTTTATACCCAGCTGAAAACTGCCCAAGTGCATGCTGATAGTGTAACAACAACAGGACCATATCTGACCTCAAAACCTCACCATGCTTCTACATGTGTAAATATGTTACGTAGTTCATTTATTTCTCTTTTGTCTGTTTTTACGACTGTCAGTTTGCACGGGGTATTTTATTTTGAAAATCCAACAGTTTATCTGTGTTGTCTCTGTGTCTGTCTTCCTGTCAGCTCGAGGTGCTCTGTGTGAATTGATGCAGTCTGCTCGCGGCGTCTGTCAAAAATAGAACAGTGCGGAGCCGAACGGAGGCCCGCTTCTGGGACGCTTCTATGGCTGAATTCATGTGACTGTTTCCCCTCAGTAGAATTATTTCATTCAGAGAAAGGTCAATTTTTTTCACTTCACTGATACAATCCATCACAGACACATACACGATACTTGCTATTGGCAAGACAAACTTAAGTTTATAGATTTTTGAGGGAGTCTGGTGATTTTTCTTTGTGTGACACAGAGTTGTTAATGTTTACAAGGTGTAACATCATTAAAATTTACAAACCAATGCCTGTTTGGAATGCACTGGCAAACAACCTGTTTGTCATTAGGTATGAGGACTTGGTACTATGCCAGCCTTGTGGTGTTAATCCCAGGAGACACAAAGCTTTTTGTGACACCAAAGTGGTCACCAGACACTGACCAACATGTACAGACAGACAGCTTTTTGGTGCATATATAAAGTGAATTGAACATTCAGTTCCAGTATTGTGTTTGCTGCTGCAAGATAGATGAGAAATATCCCTTTCTCTGTCCTATAGTTTTCACTTTCTGACTCTGGTTCAGTGTGTGTCTGTGTTTGTGCAGTTGGCATGAAACGGCCATGACTCACAGTTGAAGACCCAAGATGTGAAGTCCTGAGGTACCCACTGTGGTAGCTGTCAAACTTCAATCTCTCTCTCTTTCACTCATACACACACACCTTCCCACCATTGGGGACTTCTTGCTGTGGGGTAGTGGAGTGTAGACTTGTAAAATATTCAACAGGTTTTGATACCTCCCCTCCCTCCATCCATCCCTGTGTCTGGAAAAAGACATCTCACACACTATGAGAGATTTGATTGAGTTCACTCTGTCTTCACTGGGAAAACACTATGTTGCATGGATTGGGCCTGATACACACACACACACACACACACACACACACACACACACACACGCAAACACACATCTCTGTGGAATGAGGCATACAGCCTGGGAAGACATGAAGCACTGTTGTCAAAGCTTTTACCATTCAATATTATAGATGTGCATTTCACACTCTGCTTTGTGAGCTCCATTTACATTGTTGTGGTGTTATCTGATGGTCATGGCCTGTCTCTCTCTCTCTCTGTGTGTGTGTACATATATATAAAAACTAACTCAATGCCTCTTCTTAAATACCCCCAAAAGGACTGTGTCATTGATTTTACGTATGAAACCATCACTGCTGATGAAAAGCCATTTAGTGTGACAGCAGTGTGTGTGAGTGTGAAAGGGTGAGGGTGAGAGAGAGAGGGGGAGGGAGAGAGAGAGAGAGAGAGAGAGAGAGAGAGAGAGAGAGAGAGACTGTGAGTATGTACAATGAGAGGAGAGATTCCTTGGGGTAACATTATAATGGGTCACCTGTTTAACACCAGGCTATATATGTAATCCATCATGCGGTCAGGTCATATAAACATGCCCTGGCCTCCACACTTAATAAACACCAGATGAAACATGGAACAAATTATCAAAACAACCAACCAATGTCCTCATAACTAAAACACAACTTTTCATGTGTTAGTGGCTTCCAAAAATATCCATATGACTATTATCTGACTGGTTAAAGCAATTGAAACTAAGGTTAAGATCAGGGAAAGACTGTTGTCATGGTTTAATGATCTAAGGTTCAGATGTTAAAGGTCTCTAGTACACTTACGCTTGGTTAATTCTTCACAAACCCAATTTTCAATCTGTCCAAAAAACATTTAAGGTGTTTCAGTAGACAGTGTTGTCTGGCAGACAAAGGTCCTGGAATAGAGTAGAGTCACTTTCCTAAACTTTTCAAAGGAAGAAATCTGGGAATGTTTCTGACGCAGCTGAATAAATTACACTAAACATAAATATAAATAACACTTGCAAAAACAAAAGTTTATATTTTCTAATTTTCTAAAGGTCCATCTTTTTCAGTTCTAATAATTTGTCACATTTTCCGGATTATAAATCGCTCCGGAGTATAAGTCGCACCAGCCAAAAAATGCATTATAAAGAAGGAAAAAACATATAAGTCACACTGGAGTATAAGTCGCATTTTTTGGGGAAATTTATTTGATAAAATCCAACACCAAGAACAGACATGCCATCTTGAAAGGCAATTTAAAATAAAAATAGAATAGAGAACAGGCTGAATAAGTGTACGGTATGCTAACGTTACATGACGCATAAACAACAAACTGAGAACGTGCCTGGTATGTTAACGTAACATAGAGTTATTCAGATAACTATAGCATAAAGAACATGCTAACAAGTTTACCAAACCATCAGCGTCACTCCAAATCACTAAATCCAATGAAATCTTCATCCTCGGTGTCACTTTGAAACAACTCCCCCAACTCCGGAGGTAGACGATGCACCGCTTCCTCTTCTACGTCGCTTCCTCTTCTAACTCCAAACTTTCTTTCTGCTGCTCGATTACCGTTTTCGGCTGCATATTTCACTACTTGCAGCTTGTAATCTACAGAATATGATTTTCTTTTCGGTGCCATTTTTGTTCAGCCCTTCTCAGTTGTTTTTATAAGTTACCACCAATGTTGAAATTATCAGCACAGGCCTAGAGCGCCCTCTTGCGGTTTAGTGTGAAAATAACATGTGAAACTAGAAAAATTTCTAAAGAAATTTTGAGTGTGCGTGACTCTGGCCTCTTAGCATTAGCATGTTACCATTAGCATGTTAGTAATTAACATGTGTTTAATTCCTAGTGGCTAATGTTAATTAACATTAGCATGTTAGCATTAACTTGTTAGCAATCAACATGTATTTAATTCCTAGTGGCTAATGTTATTTAGCACTAATTTTAGCATTGGTCGCTAATGTTTGCAAATAGCATGTCTTTACAGCTTGCACTAACGCTCTGCTGTCTCTGTCTGCTATTTTACACAGACAGGTTCAAATTAAGTGCCAAGAACTACTAAAATGGCCACTCGGCTTCTGTCTGCTGGCCCCTCCCCCCTCTCCTCCTTCACGCAGGCTGAGGTTGCCAAGCAACCAGGACCTGATCAGCAGCAGCTGATCTGCACCTGTTAGAATGTCACTTAGAGACTGAGAGAAAATGCTCAGACCTCCTATCGAACAGGAAGGATTTCTGGCCAAAACCATATTTCCAATCATTGAACCGGCTTAACCTGAGGCAGGATGAGCTCTTCCTGATCGTCTACATATTCGTTTTGTGTCGATAAATGAAGAAATGTGCCCTCAGGAGCAAGAGAGAGAAACGGTACTTCTGCCTTCCTCCAGAAAATTTCCCGCCTTTTTTAACATGGGAGTGAATGAGGCTGTGGAGGGGGGTACTCGATCAATTAGCCTGTATGGAGCCAAAACTATAAAAGAGACAGCTTCAACAGTGTTATCACTGCGATCACCTCGAATTTTCCTACATTTGAGGGGATAATCATGTCTGTAGCTGGGCATTTGAGGCCACGGTAGTCAAATCCGTTTTATTTTTTCACTGATCGTTCTCTCCCCTCTCCACTCTAGCGATGACATCACTCACTCTAGCTCTGGAAAGTTCTCGCAATACACACCCATTCATTTTTTGGCTTCGTTTTTCTGGATTTTTGCCGAAACTCTTAGAAAAGACATAGCACACATGTCCCGGCCGAGCCGGTCGCTTCGATGCCCGTTTTGTGTATGTGCGACAAAAACTCTGGGAGGAGTAGCGAGCCAAAAAAAGGGCGTAAGAATAATAATAACTAGAAAATTTCTAAAGAAATTTTGAGTGTGCGTGACTCTGGCCCCATCGTCCCCATGCATTATTACTGACACTGCTCAGCAAATTCAGTACTAGAAAAGACATTTTGAGAGTGACGAGTGGGCTGTTGCTGGGGGTCTGTATTCAAAAAGCACACCTCAAATAGTCATTTTTAACATGTTTATTTAGACACAGGAGCAGCTAGCGCTTACGTGCTAGCAATTATCATTAGCATGTTATCATTAGCATGTTAACATTAGCATGTTATCATTAGCATGTTAACATTAGCATGTTAACGCCGATGCGCTAGCAGTTAGCATTAGCATGTTAGCATTAGCATGTTAACATTAGCATGTTACCATTAACATGTTAATGCTGATGCGCTAGCATGTTATCATTAGCATGTTAACATTAGCATGTTAGCATTAGCATGTTAACGCTGGTGCGCTAGCAGTTTGCATTAGCATGTTAACATTAGCATGTTAACGCTGATGCGCTAGCAGTTAGCATTAGCATGTTAGCATTAGCATGTTCGCATTAGCAAGTTAACGCTGATGCGCTAGCAGTTAGCATTAGCATGTTAGCATTAGCATGTTAATAATTAACATGTGTTTAATTCCTTGTGGCTAATGTTAATTAGCACTAATTTTAGCATTGGTCGCTAATGTTTGCAAATAGCATGTCTTTACAGCTTGCGCTAACGCTCTGCTGTCTCTGTCTGCCATTTTACAGACAGGTTCAAATTAAGTGCCAAGAACTACTAAAATGGCCACTCGGCTTCTGTCTGCTGGCCCCTCCCCCCTCTTCTCCTTCACGCAGGCTGAGGTTGCCAAGCAACCAGGACCTGATCAGCAGCAGCTGATCTGCACCTGTTAGAATGTCACTTAGAGACTGAGAGAAAATGCTGAGACCTCCTCTCGAACGGGAAGGACTTCTGGCCAAAACCGTATTTCCAATCATTGAGCCGACTTAACCACAGGCAAGATGAGAACTTCCTGATCATTTTACATAGTAGTTTTGTGTCGATAAATGAAGAAATGTACCCGTAGGAGCAAGAGAGAGAAACGTTACTTCTGCCTTCCTCCAGAAAATTTCCCTCCTTTTTTAACATGGGAGTATATGAGGCTGTGGGGGGTAGTCGATCAATGAGTGCGTAGGGAGCCAAAACTATAACAGACACAGCTTCAACAGTGTTATCACTGCGACCGACTCGAATTTTCCTACGTTTGAGGGGATAATCATGTCTGTAGCTGGGCATTTGCGGCCACAGTCGCAGTTTACAAATTTATTTTTGGATAACATATAGTGTGCGCCTTGCACGCACACTCAATGATATAATAATGTGTTAATAATTTCACACAAGTCGCTCCAGAGTATAAGTCGCACCCCCGGCAAAAACTATGAAAAAAACTGCGACTTATAATCCGAAAAATACGGTACATATTTTATTCAGTTATATTCAGTTTAGTATTCAGTTCTGCACCTGGTGGGTGAGCCATGTCGCAGTACCACGGAGTATGCTGTTAGAATTTGATGATATATCCTGCTCTCACAAGACTGGAAACACACAAGTGGGATGCTGGACTAGGGGTAACAGCAGGTTTGGTTCTCAGCCTGTTCTCAACAACAAGTTTTCTTTCATTTTTTATAGGGCGGCTGTGGTTCAGGAGGTAGAGCGGGTCGTCCACTAATCAGATGATTGGCAGTTTGATCCCCAGCTCCTCCAGTCTGCTCCTAAATGATGAGCAGTTGGCACCTTGCATGGCAGCCAATGCCATCAGATGAATGATGAATGTGTGTGAATGGGTGAATGTGATATGTAGTATAAAAACACTTTGAGTTGTCAGAAGACTAGAAAGGTGCTATATAAGTACAGTCCATTTACTTTACTTTTGTTAACTCCCACTGTTGCTGTTGTTTCCATGTTCACATGATATTTGCCATCCACATCAGATCAAAACAACAAAGCTGGATAACTGGAGAGTTAGGTCAAATTCCAGTTCTAAAGTATGATGTGGCCACAGCATCTTTTGGGCAGCAGTATGCTCAATGACAACAACAGACAAGAAAATACTGATTGGCAGTATTGCCTAGATCTGGACCTTGGTCTAGACTTTGCGAAGCTGCCCTCTATGAATTTCCACACAGGTTTGCACATGTACACATGCACTATTAAGCAGCTGCACACATGTTCTTGCTCCAACAGCAGACAAGAAATTAAATGCATTCAGCATGTTTATTAGCCCAGAAAAATACATCAATATCCTCTGGTGAGAAACAAAGCATCTCCATACAACTATGGTTATCTACAGAACGCCCAACAGGGTACCTTTAATTGAGAATTGAAGATGCATCAAAATGGCTATGAATCCAGCAGGGCAACAGTATGAGTGATCAGATGTGATCATCACAGTCATCCAAGGATGCATATAGATTATAGTGGCTGCTAAGATACTCAGGACATGTATCATTATATAGTGCCTTTTTAGTCTTACGACCACACTTTTACAGTACATATCTCATTCACCCATTCACACACATTCATACACTGATGGCATTGGCTGCCATGCAAGGTGCCAAGTGCTCATCAGTTTGAGGAGCTAACCATTCATACACATTCAGACATGGTGGGGCTTTTGGGAGCAATCTGGGATTCAGTATCTTGCCCAAAGACACGTCTACATGCAGACTGGAGGATCAGACACCCGAACATCTAATTAGTGGACAGCCTTCTCTACCTCCTGAGCCACAGCCACCCACATTGAGCATTGTTCACACCTGTGGAGATCTATCTCATAGCTTTATTCTAATGATGCCTCATGAATCCAGTTTGTAATCATAAGCAGAATTAACTGATATGAAAATCCAAACAACCCAAGTTTGGTGCATGAAGACTCGTCAGACTTGTCATAACATCTAATATTAAAGGTGTAATGGTACTCACTGTATGTAAAATGACTTACGAGGATATGAGTGGTTCTTCTATGTACTTATGCATTTAAAATAACAAAAATCATCCCGAAACTCATTCAAACCTGATATAAATGAGAGTATATAACGATGCACTTGTATGTAGTAGTAGAGTAGATGGCCTACCTGGGCCCCCCCTCCCTCCTCTTTCACTGTGTGCAGCAGGGCTGGCAGAAAAGAGAAAATCAATGCTTGGCGTCTCAATGAATGTGGCGAGTGCTGGATTGATCGCGACTCTAAATTGGGTCAACAGGATTGTCTATTTAAAGGGCAAGACCCCTTAATCATCGTTTTAGCTGAGATAGACTCTGAGGCACGCGCTGTTCCATCACTAACACACTGTTATCTACACCTCAATGCAATAAGACCCACAAAGCACTGCCTGCAGGATATTTAAAGTTACAACCCCAATTCCAATGAAGTTGGGACGCTGTGTAAAATGTAAATAAAAACAGAATGCAATTATTTGAAAATCATTGCAAACCCATATTTTATTCCCAATAGAACATAAAGAATATATCATGTGTTGAACCTGAAACATTTGATCATTTCATGGGAAATATTAGCTCATTTTGAAATTGATGGCAGCAACACATCTCAAAAAAGTTGGGACAGAGCGATGTTCACCATCGTGTAGCATCACCTCGTCTTTTAACAACTGTCTGTAAATGTCTGTGAAGTGAGGAGATCATTTGCTGGGAGAAGAATGTTGTCCCTTTCTTGTCTAATGCAGGATTCTAACTGCTCAACAGTCCTGGGCTTTCATTGCTGGATTTTACATTTTATGATACACCAAATGTTTTCTATTGGTGAAAAGTCTGGACTGCAGGCAGGCCATTTCAGCACCCATACTCTTCACCTGCAAAGTCATGATGTTGTGAAGGATGCAGTATGTGGTTTAGCTGTTATATCCACGTCTGTGCTGCCCTGTTGTTCTCCTCCCCTCCTTGTGTTTCTCCCTCCCTCCTAGGGGCGGGTCCCTGACGCAGGCAGCTGCTGCAGGGCACACCTGAGGCTCATCTTCAATTACCCTCCTGTTGAAATACTCCAGCTCTCCACTCACTTATTGCCAGATCTTTGCAGTTCTCCACGCGTTAACCTCTCAGGCTCTTTGTTCCTTACGACTACAATCTTAGTGTTTTCCTGAACTCCTTGTGTTTTTTGAAGACTCTCAGTTTTTGATTGGTATTTCTTCTGCCTCCCCGTGTTCCTGCCTCGTTTTTCACTCTGTTCTCCCGTGCCCTAGATCGCCTGCCCCTGCTCAGCACACTGCTCCTCTGGACCCACTCCTCTCCTGGACCCTCTCCTCCTCCGTGCCTCCCCGTCGTCATCAGCCCTCACGAGTATCCCAGCTTCCCGCTCCTCACTTTCCCTGGACCCCATCATTGTGCCATCTGGACCTCCTGCTCTTTAGCTTGTCTTTCACCCCCAGCTGTTGAATAAACCTTGTTTGCTTGTAAAGCCAGTGTTTGTCTCTTTGGTCCACCTAGCCACCTGTTATCACATTAGCATTGTCTTGCTGAAATATTCAAGGCCATCCCTGAAAGATGCATTGTCTTGATGTGAGCATATGTTGCTCTAAAACCTCTATGTTCTTTTCAGCATTGATTATACCTTTCCAGATGTGTAAGCTGCTGACAACATAGGCACTAATACAACCCCATACCATCAGAGATGAAGAGTTTTGAACTGGCTGCTGATAACAAGCTGGATGGTCCTTCTCCTCTTTAGTGTGCAGGACACAGCGCCCATGGTTTACAAAAATAATTTAAATGTTTGATCTGACCTCAGAACAGTTTTCCATTTTTTTCTCAGACCATTTTAAATGCTAAAAAGCATTTAAAAGCTTTGGCCCAGAGAAGACGGCGGCATTCCTGGATCATGTTCACATATGACTGCTTCTTTACATGAGGTTTAACTTGCATTTATGGATTGCATGACGAACTGTGTTCAAAGAAAGTGATTTCTGGAAGTGTTCCTGAGCCCAGGCAGTGATTTCCAGTCAAGAATCATGCCCATTTTTAATGCAGTGCTACCTGAGGGCCTGAAGATCATGAGCATCCAGTTTTGACCTTTTGTTCTGTCCTTTGCACACACAGACTCCTCTGAATGTTCGATGATATTTTACACTGTAGATGGTGGGATCTTCAAAGTCTTTGCAATTTTACACTGAACATTTTTCTGAAATTTTTAAACCATTTTTAGACATAGTTTGTTGCAGATTGGTGAAACTCTGCCCATCTTCACATCTGAGAGGCTCTGCCTCTCTGAAATGCTCCTTTTATACCATGTTACTGACCTGTTGCCAATGAGTCTAATTAACTGTCAAATGCTCCTCCAGTTGTTTTTGATGTGCCGTATACTTTTCTCACCTTTTGTTGCCCCTGTCCCAACTTTTTTGAAATGTGTTGCTGCCATCAATTTCAAAATGAGCTAATGTTTTCCATAAAATGTTGAATGTCTCAGTTTTAACACATGATATGTTGTTTATGTTCTCTTGGGAATAAAATATGGGTTTGTGAGATTTGAAAATCATTGCATTCTGTTTTTATTTAGATTTTACACAATGTCCTAACTTTTTGGGAATTCACACAGATGTACAAACTGAATGATGACTCATGCCAACATCCAGACTGCACTTACAGCATTCTTGACATACAGTAATCACAGACAGTAAAAAAACATACAGTATTTTTCTGAAGTGACATTTGGGCTCACTGCACACAGCCATCATGTCATGAATTTGGTTGGCCAACAGTGCAACAGTCACCTGGCACTGGCCCTTTGTGTTGCAGAGAGTCCTGCTGTGCCAACATGGTTGGCTTACTGAAAGAATCAGGAGAAAGTGCTTTTGATACAGTGATGTTAGGGCAGACTCCTTCACAATGATTTCAGTTTGGCAGCATTACCATTTCACATATAAGTTATCTCATTGTCCTGTCTGTCTGAACAGATCCTATCGACCTTCATCAAATAACTTTAATCATTTCTGCAGCTAAGCCGTCAACCTGTCTCTTAGACTCCATCCCAACCAGGCTGCTCAAGGATGTTTTACCTGTAGTTAGTAATTCGTTATTGGATATGATTAATCTGTCTTTATTATCAGGATATGTACCACAGTCCTTTAAGGTAGCTGTAATTAAACCTCTTCTTAAAAAGCCCACTCTAGATCCAGAGGTTTTAGCCAATTACAGACCGATATCAAACCTTCCCTTTCTCTCTAAGATACTTGAGAAAGCTGTAGCTAATCAGCTGTGTGACTTTCTCCATAAGAGAACAATTGACCATCAAATTCTTTTTTTTTTTTTAAGATTCTTTTTTTGGCCTTTTTTGCCGTACAGCTGAAGATGGACAGGAAGAAGAAAGAGGGGGAGTGACACACAGTAAACGCGTGTCCGATGTGGGGTTCAAACCAGGGCCAGCTGCAGCAAGGACTATAGCCTCTTACACACGGGGCGATCGCTTAACCCACTACGCTACCGACCACCCTGTCTATCAAATTCTTTTACAGAGACTGGAACATCAAATTGGCATCAAAGGAACCGCCCTAAGTTGGTTTAAGTCGTATTTCTTAGATCGATCTCAGTTTGTTCACGTCAATGATGAATCCTCCATGCATACCAAAGTTTGTCATGGAGTCCCACAAGGTTCTGTACAAGGACCACTTCTATTCAGTTTATATATGCTTCCTCTAGGGAACATTATTAGGAATCACTCTATCAATTTTCATTGTTATCCTGACGACACCCAATTATATTTATCAATCAAGCCTGATGAAACCAATCAGTTAACTAAACTCCAAGCATGCCTTAAGGATATAAAAAGTTGGATGACCTACAACTTTCTGATGCTATATTCAGACAAAACTGAAGTTCTTGTAATTGGACCCAAACACCTCAGAAACTCTCTTTCTAGAGACTTAGTTACTTTAGATGGGATCACCCTGGCCTCCAGCTCCACTGTAAAGAATCTTGGAGTTGTTTTTGATCAGGATTTGTCCTTTAACGTCCACATAAAACAAATTTCGAGGACTGCATTCTTCCACTTATGTAACATCGCTAAAATCAGATGCATTGTCTCTCAAGCGGATGCAGAAAAACTAGTCCACGCATTTGTTACTTCTAGGCTGGACTATTGTAACTCTTTGTTATCAGGCTGCTCCAATAAGTCTCTTAGGACTTTGCAGTTAATTCAGAATGCTGCTGCACGTGTTCTGACAGGAACCAAGATCAGAGATCACATCTCTCCCATTTTGGCTTCTTTGCATTGGCTCCCTATTAAATCTAGAATAAAATTTAAAAATCTTGTCAGGCACCATCATATCTAAAAGAGTTCATAATACCTTACTACCCCTCTAGAACACTGCGCTCTCAGGACGCTGGGTTCCTTGTGGTTCCTATAGTCTCCAAAAGTAGATTGGGAGCCAGAGCTTTCAGCTATCAGGCTCCTCTTCTGTGGAACAAACTGCCATTCTGGGTTTGGGAGGCAGACACGGTCAACACTTTCAAGAGTAGACTTAAGACTTTCCTTTTTAATAGAGCTTATAGTTAGGGCTGGCTCAGGTCATCCCTTAGTTATGCTGCCATAGGACTAGACTGCCGGGGGACTCCCACCTTCCTCCACACTCTCTCTCTCTCTCTCTCTCTCTCTCTGCCTGTCTGTCTCTGTCTGTCTCTTTCAGGGTTATGCCTAATCAGGCACTGTATTGGTTGAAGATGCAGTCACATCTCCCTTTACTGAAAACTCTCTCTCTCTCTCTCTCTCTCTCTCTCTCTCTCTCTCTTTGTAATTCATTGTCATTTTATCAGTCATTGTAATTGTACAATATGTCTCTGTTGATTTGTTCTGTACACGTGACATCTATTGCACGTCTGTCCGTCCTGGGAGAGGGATCCCTCCTCTGTGGCTCTTCCTGAGGTTTCTTCCACCTTTTTTCCCAGTTAAAGGATTTTTGTGGGCAAGTTTTTCCTCACTCGATAGTCAATCTGGTGTTCAGGTACTTTGGCCCAAAAATTACA
Organism: Larimichthys crocea; assembly: GCF_000972845.2. Taxonomy (NCBI): domain Eukaryota; kingdom Metazoa; phylum Chordata; class Actinopteri; family Sciaenidae; genus Larimichthys; species Larimichthys crocea. Next base: position 7,556,933 of record NC_040026.1, read on the forward strand.
CGTTTTTATATATTATATTAACACAAAGTGCCTTTAATCAACACATTCTTCCATAAATATCATCATGTTTGGTCATGACTTGATGAACTGAACGGCCCAAATCTCCTTTTTTCCAGCAACTTCTCCCAGCTTCGTATTGTATGTACTTATGGTGTACGGTAAATAAAGCATCATAATAACTAGATGTTTGAGCTTCAGTTGTGACCACATAAACACACACCCACCATACACACTCCCCCCTGTTGTATGTGGAGCTGCCTCCTGACCTTTCGTCTCAGAGACATTCAAGGCCATTGACTGTAGAAATATTGTTAGGCAGCAGAGGCCATTAACAGACCTGTTTATTTAGTTTCTAAAATGGCTTTCCGTAACAGACCCCCTGGGGAGCATAGAAACAGCCATTTCAGCAACTTTTCCCCCATTGCCCTTAGGCTCCAAGTTTGTGTACGTATAAAGGGTCGTTCTGTGTGTGTGTGTGTGTGTGTGTGTGTGTGTATGTGTGTGTGTGTGTGTGTGTGTGTGTATGTGTGTGTGTGTGTGTGTGTGTGTGTGTATGTGTGTGTGTGTGTGTGTGTGTGTGTTTCTGGCTGTGATCATGGGGTAGGCAGCACATGGCACATACAGAGTCAATGGTTTGCTTCTTCATACACAACTAATCTAAGTACTGATAGCTTTTTTGCTACATCACAACTTCCTTCTTCCTCTGTTCCCTCCATCCTTTTGTTGGCTGATGCATTAAAAAGGGTAGTTACCCGTATTCATCCCTGACTCTAATTCCAAGGCACTGCAGCCAAATCTGCATTCTGGCAAATCAATTAATTGCAACATTCATTAACTGATAAGTCGATTAATGGGTGTGTTTTTCATGGGCAAGCTGACATATAATCAGAGGCTGGTTTTAACAGGAAACCGCTAGGGCTGCTGATTACTGTCTGATTCACTGCACTATCCACGAGAGGCCCGACAATGTGTAAGTGTGTGTGTATGATTCTACGTATTTTTAAATAGCATACAGGGCTGTTTGTGAGGTTCTATCCGCAATCCAAGTCATTTACACACAGTCTGTCTTTACATGGTATAACGTAGATACTGACATACAGTTAGGTTTTCGGTCAGTTAGTTAGTAACAGGCACGCTAAATGCACTCTTTGATGTACCACTTTGGTCTAGTTAGGTACCTCAGCAGCTACAGAATGGATTGACATTAAATACTTTACACAGGATCCTACTGACAGATCTTTACTTTCAGTGTTGTCATCTTGATAAATGAAATTAATACAGAAATAACTAAATTAAACACAGCACAATAGATGTGTTTCAGTAAACAATACATTTTCCAAAATTTATTTTCAGTCAGTTAGGAGAATGTTGAGTTTGTATCAGACCACCAACATGTCACCTCTATAGCAGGCACAGTAACTGACAATTAGTCAGTACAATTAATGTATGCCATGTATTATAATTAATGATAAAAATGCCATTTTAGAAAGCTGTTTAGAAAGTTGATGTTAAAAATGTTTCCAGCTGCTTTAAATCAGAGACGCAGGGCAGTAATCTCTTAAGGTGAAATAACCTGATTGGTCCTTTTACTGTATGTATACTCTGAACACTTACTGGCAGATTGGACTAAAAACTCAAAGCATACAGTACACAACCTCTTTTTTCTAATTAAAATTCATAAATAAATAAAAATTCAAAAATAATTTCTTTGTAAAATTTGTGGTAAGAAGTGTTCTCACGCTAACCATCCTAAATGTTCTAATGATGATGATGGTGAGAAAACAAAGAAGAATATTACAAGCAAGAATAGAAAAAAAAAGAAACTCGAGAATCACGAGAGCTGTACAACGGATAAATAAAGATAAAGTATTTTCATTGACATTGCTCACTAAAGCTTGGTGGAAGATGTCTTAACTTTGAACTCTTAGCAGTGAGGATGTAAACTAATAAACTCCAACCTCTTTGCCTCATAAATCAGAAGGAGTTGTCAGAAATCGCAGTGAGACTGTATAATGTAACCTACTGTAAGACAAGTAGGTGTGTTTGTTAGCTGATACAGCGCAGCGCAGAAGCACGCCTGCGTTTTGGGATGTAGGGGTTTGTTGTCTAATGATTTAATGATGTTTATTATATGCACTCTAATTTCCACCAAAATATCAACAAGACACTTTGTGCAGCCTCACCTGTGAACTGTGCATTCTGCTTAGCACCAACACAGCAGCTGTTGGAGGCTGCTGCAGTGGTTGTTCTTGGTAGGAACATGTCATGTGCCTGGTTCTCCTGATCATTTGCAAATATTTAGTTCCTGATTTCTGATCTACTCAGTTTTTTCTTTGCTTCCTCCATGTGCCCAGAGAAATTCAATATAATGCAACAAACATGTGAGTGACAAGTGAGTGGCAGAGCAGTGAGGTTGGCATGACTGTTGGTATTAGTGCTGTGTGAATAGATATTATATTCAATCTATCTTGTAAATTCTTGTAACTAGTGTTTGTTACTCTACTCTGTATAGACCACCAGCTTTTATCTGTCTGTGCTGGCCATGCTTCAGGCTTTTATTTGAATATTGACAGATCAAAATAATTACACTCTGAATATATTAACAGCTTATCAATGCAAGCTGATTCTTCATTTGGAATCAGATCCATTTGTCACATTAGAAACAAAAGATTTTACAGATAATACAGACAACTAGTTCAGCATCGATCCCATAGGCCATAAAAATATGCGACATTGGAAACTGCATAGTACTCATCACCTAGACAATACTGACTGAGCAATATCAGATTTTTAATAAACGCCAGAAGTAGCAAACTTGTGTATCGATCCAACATTACTTTGCAGACAAAGCAGACAGAGTGAATGTTAAGAAAACAGCTTCTTTGTGCAAATCTGCAACTAAGACTTCGGAGATGAACAGGACAAGATGAGGAAAGCCAGACAGACAGAAAGACAAGCCTAACACACACACACACACACACACACACACACACACACACAGAAACTTTATTCCACCTTGACAGCTTGGCTGCCTGATAAAGAAAGTCGGTGTGTGGTGAGGCAATCAGAAACAAGTGACCCTTCCCAATGAGCCACAGGGAATATATTGAAAGGATTCAATTAAAGATGCTGAGTGGTGGCAGGAAGGTGGGGGGCAGGTGTGTGAATGAATGGATGGATAGGTCGAGGTGGGCTGCCAGTCAGACCAGCTCCAAAGCACACAGATGGAGAGACGGGTGTCAGCTATTGGGACAGGTGAGCTGGTGGAACCAAGAGGAAAAAAGAAAGGGTGGATGAGGCGGAGGAGGGTATGGGGCCACTATCAATCACTCACTGAATCAAATGAGCCTCAAGGTGACAAATGGCACAGTAAGCAGGTTTTGGTGGCAAGGCAAAGCCCCCACAGTGATATTTGTGATAAGACAGATAACACGTAGCTCATCACAGATAATGGATGCTCTCCTTCTTCTTTTCTTCTCTTCTCTTTTCTTTTCTTTTCTTTTCTTTTCTTTTCTTTTCTTTTCTTCTCTTCTCTTCTCCTCTCTTCTCTTCTCTTCTCTTCCTATGACCACTCTTGTTGAGTCTCTGAACTTGTGAAGTCTGTGCGATGCAGACCACTGAAGAAAGGACCACAGCTGCAATGTGGGCGCCTGCTTGTCCTAAAGTCTCTGCTGGCAAGCACACTGCTAAGCACAGAAAACAAGTTTGTGTTTCCGGGACACAAAGTCTGCCAGCTGACTTTATATGGAGCAATGGAACATTCATGCAAAACTGTTAACTTGTAGTCTCATAGCAGACAAAGTATCCATCCCGGTACGATAACAGCAGTCCAGTCATGGTTGACAGTGCATTTTTACACAGAAAGTAATGTACTGTGCCACTTCCACCACTCACTGCAGTGATTTGTGGCTGTGAGCAGAACAGTTCATGTATTAGACTGTGATACCAGCACATCAACAAGCTCTTGATGGTGCACCTGTACAAGTTAGTGAGGATGCTGGTGTTCAAACTTCCTCAGCCTCCTCAGAAAAAAGAGCCGCTGGAGAGCTTTGTTGACCGTGGTGTTCAACACAGCGGAACCAGAGCAGGAGGTGTCCACCCTGCTGTCCATGATCATCTCTTCAGTTTTGCTGGCTTGGAGATAGGCGTTGTTGTTCTAACACCAGTTGGTAGGCGCCTTGCCTCCTCTCTGTAGGCTGTCTGATCATTGTCTATGACGGGCACACAGCCTTGTGATGCACCTGTCTTGAGGATCAGCAAAGAGGAGGTGTGGCTGCCGATTCTCACCACCTGTCACCTGCTTGTCAAGAAGTCAGAACCAAGATCAGCGAAATTAGACACATGTTTTTAAGGCATGCTTGTGCTGTACACCGAGCTGTTCAACACAAACTGTGTAGATGTCATCAGTTAATTACATATGTATTCCCTTTGTCCAAGTGTGTGTGTGTTGTGTCATCTGTGGCCCTGTTTGTCATATTTAACTGATGACATCTAAAGATGTCCCTTTAAGCCATTTGGTGTCCCCACCACATAGTATCTTGTAGTTTATTGTTACAGATAAGCAGGCAAGCCCACATGTTTTGTCAGAGAGATCTGTGTAAGCACCCATGCTGAGTCAGTGGTCTCACTGAAATGGCACCATTTACACCAGGTCCAGACCTGGAGGACTGCAGCTGTTACCAACATGCTGCTAACATGCTGCGTTCACTACGGTCAGTGTTGACTGATGTTTTTGGATAAATATTAATGCTGCATTAATGTGTATGTTGCATTTTTTTTATGTTGAAATAGTTTAAAATAATTTATATACTGTTGGGTAGGTTTATCTATCAATGCATCATATTCTATAAAATTTCCATATGTTTGCACTATTTGAAAATGTTGTTCCTACAGAAAATGTGTTTATAGAGATACATATAATAACAATAATATCAATATATTATTTGTAAGCCATAATGGCTAGCCATAACCGTACATAAATGCTTACTGTGCAGCCACTCACCAAAGGCCCACACTCAGCCAGGAAAAAACTCTGACCTGACATATGTGGTTTGATGGCGTTGGCGTTTGAAGGTGTTGAGTTCGGAAGCACATCTCACTCTGTTACTGTGACTATAAGCTGCTGTGAATCATGCCTGTATGTACAGTGTCTGTCAGCCTGCTTACGTACTCTGAGACAGAGAAAGCAAGAGCGTGAAACAGTTCTGGAGAACGGTTGGCCTAACCTCTGAGCATACACAACCAAGAGGAGCGCAGCGTTCTGCTGGCTAAACCCCACATCCTGTGGGTTACACATGTTTCAGAGTAATCATACATGTTCATGGGAGCACTGAACCACATCAACACATGCATGCTATGATTGGATAGAGGGAGTCCTGTTGCACACACATACACACACAGCGACACACACATACTCAGAAGAAAATGCAAATGAGTCAGAAAACATTAATGGTGCCAAGCGAGAGAAAAGGGCCGCAACACAAGACAAAAGGAGGGGTAATTAAACAGAGGGAGAAGGATCAGAGTGAGCAGAGTGATTTGAATATATCTAATATGAGAAGCAGTGATTTCTTCACTCTGTGTCCAAACAAGCTGCTGTTTAAAATAGAATTCCTTCTAATTCAGGCTCCGTTTTCCTCCGCCTGGACTCAAACACAGAGCTCCACCACTCCAATCCCCCACGGGACTCCAATAGGAATCTAATTAACCAAGATCAATATTAACACCGTCTCTTCTCCCTCTCTGCACTCCTCCTATATTTTTCCATACCTGCATTTAAACAGGAGGGGAAAGACATTCCTCCAGCCTAGTGATGCCACTACAAAGGAGGAGGAAAACTGGATGTTAGGGATCACAAAACACAGGGAACGAGCAGGGCCAGATGGAAAGAAAGGAAAAAGGCGGGATGAAAGGTGATGAACACAAAACAAAGGAAAAGAGAAATTACAAGAAATTACAAGTACAAGCGAAGGAGAGAAGGGAAAGAGAAAAGCTGCAGACAGAAACAGTGATAGGAATCGATAAGCATTAAGGGCTCAGTCTGTAAATGTCTCTTTTCTATTGTTTCCCCACATGCAGACGGCTTCAATATACAAAAGCAAATGCCGGTAACTGAATCAACAGATTGATGGTGTTTGAGGGCAAACAGGCTGTCGGCATAAAGCCACACATGGAGTGCTGGGCTATTCCAGAGCAGCCTGCTTGTTCACATATTCACCAACGGAATTACACTTGTCTTTTGACTGCTGGAGTTCATCTGAGTACAAAAGCTGCTTTGTGGAGGTGCCACAGGTCTGAAGTAGGACCAGTGTCCCAAATAGAGTGGGAAATAGTTCCATTTCATTGGAGTTATTTCAAACTTTCTACCTAAAGAAGAGATGTGATGAATTTGAAATTTACAATGTAGATGATACAACATGATGATGTAAAGTGTCCCATCACAGTCTGAAAGCTTATTATAGAAGCTTATCACAATACACTTCTGTGGAGAACAAACCCAGGACTGTCAGTTGGCCAGCCCTCACTTAAAACAATATGCAGTGCTCCTACAACTCCAGACGTCCAGGCCATTGAAGTGACTCACAACCTGCAAATTGCAAGTGACCACATAATACATTCAGAAATGACTGACGAGTAGTTCAACAGATTCTTCTTTATTTTTCATTTCCTTCAGGCCTAAAGAGATAAAACTATTATTAACAAATTTAAAATGAGTGAAAGTCTAAAACTGAACATTTAACACTTTTTACATTTTATTTCCTACCCCAGCAATCGTCTTGTACACATTTACTGTGTTCAAACTATAAGGGAAAAAGACTCATCAAATAGTGTGTGTGTTTGTCCAACACTGACTGCCCAACTGTATTATGAGCTGTAGTGATGCTGCGGCTTGTCCTGTGTGAAAAAGGCCACACGGAAATCACTCAAACTATAAAAAAGCAATCTACATGTTCAATCTGAAGTCAGATTCTGGGAGAGAGTAGAGTTACAAATAGCTAGACGTGTGGAGAAGGGAGAATAGAGAGGGATGAGAGGATGAAAGGAAGATGAGAGAAAGAAAGAGAGAGAAAATGAGGTGAGGGAATGGGTGATGGAGGAGTGGTGGAGGTAGTAAGGACAATGTGGGAGCTGCAGTATGCGAGCCCTGGAGCCCTCCTGCTCTCCTAATTAGCCACAATGGTGAGATGGAGGAGTGATCAAAGGCCGGGTATGATCGGACCGGCACACAGCTGTCACACTGTCACCACCACAGAGAGAGAGGGAGAGAGAGAGAAAGAGAGGCAGACAGACAGACAGACAGACAGACAGACAGAGAGAGAGAGAGAAAGGTGAGGAAACTGATTGTTGTGTGGCAGCATTGAGATGAAAATAGATGGAAAGAAAAGAAAAGGGGGCAGATGGAAATGGGAGAGATTCAACGTTGGGACAAAAAAGAGTAAAGAAGGATTGAGGGAAAACAGGGTGAAAAGGTAGACAACAAAAAGGAGGGCATAAACAAGAGGACTGGAGAAGAAGATACAGAAGATGGAAAGAGTTGAAGACAATCAAGTAGAGGAGAAAAACAATCAAACAGGGAGAGCAGAGAGCCAGGTGGAAACAGGGGTGAAAAGAGGAGAGGAAAAGAGAGGATGAGATGACATAACAGTGGGTTCAAAACAAAAAAGTTGTTGAAATGAAAAAAGAGCAAAAGAAAGGAGGGCGGAGGAATGGCCGAAGGTAAAAAGAGCAGAAAAGAGGATCGTAAATGGAAGAGAACAAGGAGAGGTAAGAAGACAAAAAACGTTAGGAAAGAAGAGGAGGTAAAATGCAGAGCACATCCATCATGTAGATTCAATCCAGTGTTCAATTTCACTCCTCTCCCATTGTCTTCATCTGCTCTCCACTGCTAATCACTCCATCCAAAGCAAAGAGACCAACAGAGCACATCTCCATTCTGAAACTCATCTCTCTCTCTCTTGCCAATCTCTGTCCCACTCCTCCTCCTCTGTCTCCTCTGTCCCTGTCCTAATCATTGTATTCTGCACCTGAAAGAGAGGTGTGATGGGAGGAGGAGAAGGAGGAGGAGGAGGAGGAGGCATTTGTTCCTGCCTGAGAGAGAGGAGGATGAAGCCCTGATGGAATAGACGAGCAGAAGAAGGGAATTGAATGAATGAGCTGAGGATTAAAGGAGCAAGGGAGAGAGGAAATGAGAGAGAAGGAATGAGAGAGGAATAAGGAGAAGAGGGAGAGATTGGGCCCAGCCTGTTCCCATACTGACTCACTGGGGGATGTAATCTGCTGATCTCCACAGCAGGAAGGCTGTGTCAATGGAACATACAACCAAGAGGGATGACAAGACAAAGAGCAAAGAGGAAGAGAGCAGGTTCAAGCTTTGATCTCATACAATTCTATTCAAACTTTAATTCCATTCAAGAAATTCTCCTCTGCCATGTCCCACAGTGCTGCACTGTGGCCATCAGGATGTTGTATGTTCTGAATATTGTGTGCAGCTGTTGCCATGCTGATAAAATATGAATATTTAGAAAAGAAGTTACTGCATGGAAGTGAGCGTAGAAATACTGATGATACCCATTTGTTTAGCAATCAACAGTCAGGAGGAGGTGATATGGTGGTGACAAAACTTCATCTCCTGAAGTTATGTCACCACCATGAGGTTGTTATGCCTCTGTAAAAAGCTTTATCTAGATGTATGATGTACTCCATGCCTCAGTGAAATGTTTAGCTTTATGAGGTACAAGCTAAACATTTGAAAAGTGTGAATTTTCCAACAGTCCAATATCTACCCATTTGACCATTCCGCTAGTTGCAGAGAGGAAGAAAAGAGCAGCAGGAGAGAGAGCTGATCTTTTCCTCTTATTATTAATTATGACTTGCCCTGCTTAGAGGTCAGTTACCACAAATCAAAGTTAGAATAATAAGCCCATCAAAGTCTTGTTTAGTCATTGGCCTCTCCTGTCTTATCACATGTTTTATGTTCTCCGTATTACATGGCAGAGTTCACCTCTCTGTCTCTGAATCCAAATTTGATTAGATTGATTAGTTTGATCAGGAGTTTTGAAACAAAACAGATACAAGTAAATGGATTGATTTTTTTCATTCTGTGCTCATGTTGTTTCTAGGCTACACTAATAGTTTGGTAAAGAAGGAGAGTCAAGTCTCACACATACACTGACCTATAAGCTATAAGCACTTAAAGGCGAAGCCGCATATGTCCTACTATGTCGCACAATTATTGCAAAATAACCAAACATGCCGCCCCTTCCCCACGACACATATGTGTTTTCCACTATAGATCAAATAAACGGCTCTGCTCACACACACACACACACACACACACACACACACACACACAGAACGACCCTTTATACCACGCACGCGCAGCCATTTTCACACACCGCCGTGGGAACGTTAGTTAGTGATGGCGACTACTAACAAGTCCCACCTGCCGTCATATATATCGGCAAATGACCAAGCAAAACAATATCAGTCCATTTTACATGCAAGCGGAGGAAAACTATTTTGTAGCCTCGACCATCGCCGAAAGTCAACTATAGAATACCACTTACAAGTATTAATAATATTAACAATAATAATAATAATAATAATAATAATAATAATAATAATAATAATAATAATACATTTGATTTAAAAGCACTTTTCAGCGTACTCAGAGACACTTTACAAAGAAGAACATCAAATCATCAAAAAAATATAAGATAGTACACTAAAAACACATTAGACATTAAACATTAAAAGCTATTTTAAAAAGGTGTGTTTTTGTCAGAGATTTGAAGTTGGGCAAGTCAGTACAGTCACGGATATGTTTGGGGAGAGAGTTCCAGAGGAAGGGGGCAGCTACAGAGAAGGCTCTATCGCCCAGGTTCGGTGCTTGGTCCTGGGTGGTGGAGTCAGGAGGTTTGCATCAGATGAACGGAGGCTGCGGGATGGATTGTGGCGATGGAGCAGGTCAGTGAGGTATGAAGGGGCCTGGTTATGGAGGTCTTTGTGTGTGAGGAGGAGGATTTCAACTGAATACGCTGTAAAACTGGGAGCCAGTGGAGTTTCTGGAGGACTGGAGTGATGTGATCACGGGTGCGGGTGTGGGTGAGCAGACGAGCAGCAGAGTTTTGGATGTACTGTAGTTTATTTAAAGTTTTGGATGGTGTGCCATAGATGATGCTGTTGCAGTAGTCAATTCTGGAAGTGATAAAGACGTGAATGAGGGTTTCAGCAGCAGAGAAGGAGAGTGATGGGTGAAGTCGGGCTATGTTCTTGAGATGGAAGAAGGCAGTTCTGGTGATTTGGTTTATGTGATGTTAAAAGGAGAGGTTATTGTCAAAGATGACACCGAGGTTACGACTGTGGGGGGATGGAGACAGGGTAGAGTTGTCGATGTTGAGGCGGAAGCAGTCTGTGGTTTTGGTGAGGGATTTGGGGCCAATGATGATCATGTCTGATTTGTCACAGTTTAGTTTGAGAAAGTTGGTCTGCATCCAGGATTTGATGTCGGTGAGGCAGTTGGAGAGTGGAAATGAAGACCATGGTGGTGAATGATGTTGCCAAGAGGGAGCAGGTAGAGTATGAAGGACCAGGACCAGGGCCAAACCCTGGGGGACGCCTTGGGACAGAGTAACAGCGGAGGATGTGCAGTTGTTGATGTGGATGAATTGTTGTCGGTCTGTGAGGTATGACTTGAGCCAGGAGAGTGCAGTGCTAGTGATGCCGAGGAAGGACTCAAGGCGAGAGAGGAGAATGTTGTTTTTTGGTGTCGAAAGTTGCATTGAGGTCCAGGAGGATGAGGATGGTGAGGTGGTGAGTCTGCGGAGAGGAGGATGTCATTGGTGACTTTGAGGAGGGCTGTTTCGGTGCTGTGTTGAGAACGGAAACCAGATTGAAATGGTTTGAGCAGGTCGTTTGAGCAGAGGTGGGCTTTGAGTTGAGTGGCGACAGTACGCTCAGTAGTAGATTGGAGATGGGCCGGAAGTTCGACATGATGTCAGGGTTGAGTCCAGGTTTTTTGACGATGGGGGTGACAGCAGCCAGTTTGAGTGAGCGGGGAACTAAATCAGACCCGAGGGAGGAGTTGATGATTTGTGTGATGAGTGTGGAGATGGCTGGTAAAGAGTCCTTGATGAGGTGGGATGGGATGGGATCCAGGACACAGGTGTTCATGCCTTTCAAGATTTTGGGCAGCTTCCCTGTTGACATGGGAGAGAACTGAGACAGAGACTGAGAGGTGAGGAGGGGTGCAGCAGGTGAAGGAGTGCAGGCCGTGGGGGCAGGAGAGGAGGACAGGTTGTTATAAATGGTGATTTTTGTTTGGAAGAATGAAAGAAAGGAGTTGCATTTGTCAGTGGTGAATGAGTTGGAGGTGTTGTTGCTGGGCTTGAGGAGTTTATTTACCGTAGAAAACAGAGCCTTGGGGTTGGTGGAGCCAGAGTGTATGAGGTGGGAGTAGTAAGTTGACCGGGCAGTACTGAGAGCATCCTTGTACTACTGAAGGTAATCTGTATAGGCTTGTAGATGGACAGTTAAACCGGTTTTCTTGTGGAGTCTTTCAAGTTCTTTCAAGTTCGTGATTTCATTTTATGCAGTTCAGGAGTGTACCGGGGGCAGAGTGGGTGAAGGAGACAGTTTTAGTTTTGATGGGGGCCAGCTGATGGAGACAAGAGGAGAGTGTTTCATTGTAGTATTTGGTGAGGTCAGAGGGATTGTCAGTTAACGGAGGGGGGGAAGCAGATATTTTACTAGTAAGAGAAGCAGAAAGGGCTGAAGGGGAGATGGATTTGAGGTTTCTGAAAGATATTGTCTGTTTATCCTTAGCAGTAGGAATGGGGATGTCCATGATGATTGCCAGGTGGTCGGAGATGTTGAGGTTGAAGCTGGAGAGGTGATGTATTGTGAGACCAGTGGAGCAGACCAGGTCCAGGATGTGGCCACGACTGTGGGTGGGAAAGTTGACGTGCTGAGTGAAGTTGAAGAAGTGTAGCAGTTCCCGAAATTCAGTGGCAGATCTTCAGTCAGTGTCGATGTGGATGTTGAAATCTCCCAGAAGAAGAACGGAAGGTGAGATGGCAGATAACTGGGTGAGGAAGTTTGAAAAATCAGAGGGAAAGGAGGGGTTTGGTTTGGGAGGGCGGTAGATGATGGCAGTGTCCAGAGGAGTGGGACCAGAGAGTTTGAAAGTGAGATGCTCAAAGGAGGGAGGAAGTTGCAGTGAGCAGGACCAGATGGATGGGATAGAGTCAGGAGTTGAAAAGTTGTAGTTAAACATACGACCGGGCGCAGGTGGTTGTTGAGTGAGTGGAGGTCGGAGGTGGAGTACAGCGGCGGCATGATCCAGGTGTGGAGTGCTAGCACTGAGTGTTACGTGTACAGGTTTTTGTGTGTGTGTCTCTCTTTCTCTCCTCCCTTTTTTCCTTCAGGTGAGAAGGGGAGGATTGGCTGCCACCTGTGGGCTCCAGAAGGGCTGGGATTGGTTCAACCTCCAATCACTCGTCCTATCAGGGATAGAGGACACCTTTTTAAATGCCCCTCTGTGTTGTTGCTCTCCCTCTTTTTCTGTCTGTCTTGGTTTTTAACTGACTCATGCTCTGTGAAGGTTTGTGGTGGTGGGGATAGAACTGAGGTAAGGCTGGGGTACCCTACACACATAGTATCTGTTGTTATCTCACTAGGTTATGGGTTGTTGCCCTCGATGTATTTCTATTCTTTTCGGGTATTTTTGGTAGAACAGATAGTGAGGCCTTTTTGTTTGGTCTTTTGTTACTCCCAGAGCAGGTTGAGCTAGGCCCATTTTTTTGTACTTTGATTGTTTTATTTGGCACAACCCCCACAGTTCTTGCTCCCCCCCCACATGTTCCAAACCTACGTTTGTTTCCTTTTAAAAATGGAAAATAAATATCTTTTGACTGCCTTTTGTCTTCCCTAAGTTTTTTCGTTGTTGGTTGTTATTGTTTCCGCCTATAAATGGAAACGTAACACTGAGCTAGGGCTAGCTTGTGACCAGGAGCCGGGTGTCTGTGGAAGGAGAGGTGACGCGTACCCCAGGAGCATCCACGGGATAATCCACAGCATAACCGCAGCAGGCAAACAGTAATCCAATGATGAGGAGAGGGACCACCGGCCTGCTGGCCCGGCGGGCCTGGTGAAGAGACAATGTTGTCGGCCCGATGTGGTGGTGGCCAGTGGAGAGGACCAGCCAAAGCCAGGAAGAACCGACCACACCAGGACGGAAAGATCCCGGGAGGACGGGCAGATGGGCTCGGGCTGGTAGAGGAAATAGCAGGGAGAGACCACAGGAATGGGCACCCCGGTGGCAGGCGACGAAGCTGTGCCAAGAGTAAGTCCCGGGAGTCCTGAGGCTAGCAGGAGCTAGCAGGACGTCAGTCTTCACAAGAGGTGGGAGGCCGGTAAAGACAACAGTGAACAGGTTTGCTCTGATTGTTAGGAGTATTGGGAGTTGGAAAACTGTTGATCCGGACAATCTGGTGAGGTGAAGCGTAGGTCGAGAGACAAGAACATTAACGGACACTTTGTCGGAGACGGAGCGACAGCCACGGTGCAGCAGCCAAGGTGCGCCAGCAGTGGTGATGGATGATTATAATCATAAACATCCTTAATTTCCATCAATTCCATAGGCCCTGTCTGCTCCCAATACTCAGACAATAATAAAGAAACAAGTGAAATTTACATCAGTTATATTTGTTTAATCTCATCACATCATCATTTTGATTGTTTGTTCTGGTACAGTTTTACACTCCAGTACTAATGTTAAGATTTTTACAGAGAATAAAAAGAAAACAGTGTTTCTCAATCTGTCTGCCTTGTTTTTGTCTTATTAAACCTGATTGCAGGTTTATTGTTGACTACGTCATAATACATTTCAGTGGGTACAGAAGCTACAGATGATGTATTCATTTACAGTAGATTGTCATTACTTGAAGACCCAGTGCAATTATAATACAGTTATACTGAGAACTTATTGGAAATAGGTTACAGTTATTAATGCATACCTAATAATGTTATCAGTATTGTCCCGAGGATGTCACTAATTAGATTGATATTAATTCTGAACTTGTTGACAGTGTGATGGTCTATAGTACCACTGAGCGGTCCTTTTTCCCATATGAAACACATTAAGGGGTCCTGTTATGATTTGGTACACACATCAATGGTTCTCGGAGGATGAACACTCCTTCCTTTGTTGATTTTTCATCTAGCACATCAGGACATAATGCAGCCTATATTTCTCCAGTATGACCAAATAGCTACTAAACTACTGACTTTCTTCACAGGCTCTTCAGTGAAACAGGATTTTACGGCTCAGACCGAGAACGTGGCAAGGTGAATCACTTTTCCAGTCTGCGTTACAACTGAATAAAACAGCAAGTGACGCTCACTCCAGAGGGGCTCAGCTGCAGCTAATCAGTCCTGATGCTAATACAGGCTAATAAGTTAGCATAACGAGTGGGAGAGATAAAGGCATGGGCTGCATTAGCATGCTGAGAGCTTATTAGCAAGCTGCTGATTAAAGGAGAGACTAAAGCAGGACCCAGAGCTATATGAGGAATTATGGTTTAGCACACTGGTTTAACAATGGGACCATAAACAAACATCCATCAGACCTCCGTCAGGTTAGTTCACCATTTCTGATGTCAGAAAGAAACGCAAGCAGCAGGGGCTTCAACTCTCTGTGTGTATGGAAGTGTGTGTGTGTGTGTGGTGCGTGGATGAAACAAACTAACAAACAGAGGTACTGTCTACACTCTCATGCAAGTTTGGTGTCTGTGTGCAGACAGAGAAACACTAACATGCACAGTCTCCACGAGCATCGCATGAGGTGCAATCTCAATGATCAGTGATTCGCTTTATGTCAGCAGAAATGTGACTGAAATTATTTTATGGTATGTGTGCAGCATGTCTTCCTTCGAGGAGGCAGAGTCTGGGGACCCCGTGGTGGTCTCGCCCATCTCTGGGGCTGAGGTCGCTGAGGTAGTCAAAAAACTCCTCGGTGGCAGGGCCCCGGGGGTGGATGAGGTCCGCCCAGAGTTCCTCAAGGCTCTGGATGTTGTGGGGCTGTCTTGGTTGACACGTCTCTGCAACATCGCGTGGACATCGGGGGCAGTGCCTCTGGACTGGCAGACCGGGGTGGTGGTTCCCCTCTTCAAAAAGGGGGACTGGAGGATGTGCTCCAACTATAGGGGGATCACACTCCTCAGCCTCCCCGGGAAGGTCTTTTCAGGGGTCCTGGAGAGGAGGGTCCGCAAGATTGTCGAACCTCAGATCCAGGAGGAGCAGTGTGGTTTTCGTCCTGGTCGTGGAACTGTGGACCAGCTGTATACCCTTAGCGCGGCCCTGGAGGGTGCATGGGAGTTCGCCCAACCAGTCTACATGTGTTTTGTGGACCTGGAGAAGGCGTTCGACCGTGTCCCTCTGGGGGTACTGTGGGGGGTGCTCCGGGAGTATGGGGTTCCGGACCCATTAATATGGGCTATCTGGTCCCTGTACTCTCGGTGCCAGAGCTTGGTCCGCATTGCTGGAAGTAAGTCGGACCTGTTTCCCGTGGGAGTTGGACTCTGCCAGGGCTGCCCTTTGTCACCGATTCTGTTCATAACCTTTATGGACAGAATCTCTAGGCGCAGCCAGGGCGTTGAGGGGCTGCGATTCGGTGGCCTCAGGATTGGGTCGCTGCTTTTTGCGGACGACCTAGTCCTAGGCTTCATCGGAGCGTGACCTTCAGCTCTCTCTGGAGCGATTTGCAGCCGAGTGCGAAGCGGCTGGGATGAGAATCAGCACCTCCAAATCCGAGGCCATGGTTCTCAGCCGGAAAAGGGTGGAGTGCAGTCTCCGGGTCGGGGATGAGATCCTGCCTCAAGTGGAGGAGTTCAAGTATCTCGGGGTCTTGTTCACGAGTGAGGGAAGGATGGAACGGGAGATCGACTGGCGGATCGGTGCGGCTTCTGCAGTGATGCAGACTCTGCACCGGTCCGTCGTGGTGAAAAGCCGAAAGGCGAAGCTCTCTATTTACCAGTCGATCTACGTTCCTACCCTCACCTATGGTCACGAGCTTTTTGTAGTGTCCAAAAGAATGAGATCGCGAATACAAGCGGCCGAAATGAGCTTCCTTCGCAGGGTGTCTGGGCTCTCCCTTAGAGATAGGGTGAGAAGCTCGGCCATCCGCGAGGAGCTCAGAGTAGAACCGCTGCTCCTCCACATCGAGAGGAACCAGTTAAGGTGGCTCGGGCATCTCGTTAGGATGCCTCCTGGACGTCTCCCTGGTGAGATGTTCCGGGCACGTCCCTCCGGGAGGCAGCCCCGGGGAAGACCCAGGACACGCTGGAGGGACTATGTCTCTCGGCTGGCCTGGGAACGCCTTGGGGTCCCCCTGGGAGAGCTAGCAGAAGTGGCTGGGGAGAGGGAAGTCTGGGCCTCCCTGCTGAAGCTGCTGCCCCCGACCCGTATTCGGATAAGCGGAAGAAGACGCACGGACGGTATGTGTGCAAATTTTCTTTCTGATATTTTTAATCAGATAAACAAATGTTCATAAAATGTCAAATCCTTTACAGAGTGATAAAACATACATTCCTCCCCTCTCACGAGCCACAGAAAGTAAAAGAAGGTGAATTTAGAAATTCTGTTCAGATCCCTTCTGGCTCAAGATAGGAGGTTCTCTAAAGAGCCAGCATCTCGGAAACCACCTTTTTGCTTGCTGCAATGATAATTTTTAGTTAATATTTATCTCTATAATCCAGAACCTTTGATATGACAAGCAAACTCAATATCAAATCCCAGAATCCTCTTGGTGGTAGCTTGCACTTTGTTGTAAGACAGGGCTGGACCACAACGTCTCCAGCATTGGTTTTGATGTCCAGTTTGTCTTTGTATTTTATTTTTGGAGTTATGAAATACCTCACAGATTTTAACAAACTTTCAAAACTTCTTGTTTCAGTTACAAACTGAGTAGCAGATCTGTTCCAGGTCTAGGCAGGGCATACTCACTCACAAAGCACTGAGTGTACATGGGCGGGGCAGCTTCCCTCCATCTTAGTAGTATTGCATGCCAAGCCAAACGAGAAGCAAAGTGTGTAGCCTTTGGTTGGAGTTAGGTGCATGTCAGGGAGATATACTTCACACCTTTCGTCAAACTCTGGTTGACCCCGCTTTGACAGTTTTACGACTTTGACCTTTGACCCGGAAAGGGGGGTCCCGGCCCACCCCGGCATGGCTATTGGCTATGCTGAAGGGGGTAGTACGCATGCGCAAAACCCCAGCCCGCCCCCTGTACTGCTATTGGCTGTGCTGACAGCCAATAGCAGCCACACA
Organism: Larimichthys crocea; assembly: GCF_000972845.2. Taxonomy (NCBI): domain Eukaryota; kingdom Metazoa; phylum Chordata; class Actinopteri; family Sciaenidae; genus Larimichthys; species Larimichthys crocea. The sequence continues at coordinate 7,574,258 of NC_040026.1, forward strand.
CACACAGCCACGCACACACACACACACACACACACACAAACTCACACACACACAGACACATTGTATGACATTGCAATAAATGGAGTTTTAGAATTAAAGTTCTGGAAATGGGCATGTGCACATATGTGCACAGAGATAAGACCCCAAATGTTGTAGAAAGAAATAAAATTTGTAAAAACAACCAATGAGAGAAAGGAGGTGTGGAAAACACTTTGTACGATTCCTTTAAAATGGGTGTGCGTCTGAGAATGACTCAAAACCATCTTGGTGAAAAATAATAATAATAAAATTTGTAAAAACAAGCAATGAGAGAAAGGAGGTATTTCTGGTCTTCTCCCCTCATGAAGTTATGGAGTTTTAGAGTATAAAGTTAAAAGGAGTGTTCTTGATGGCGGGAAACACAGATGTGAAAACAACCTCAGCGGACATCCTGGGTTAGAGAGGTGGAAGGCTAATCCTCAAATGGCTGAAATAAAGTCATAAACATAAACGGGTGTCTGGCATTCGTTTTCTGGGTATAAAAGCGTATCTTACACTCTCTCACACACACACACACACACACACACACACACACACACGCACACACACACACACAAACACGCACGCACACACACACGCAGATAAGACCCCCAATTGTAAGAATGATCTAGTAATGGCAGGAAACTTAGTTGTGAAAACAACCTCAGCCAACATCTGGTGTTGTAGAGATGCACTCTCAAATGGTTGAAACACCATAAACTAATAAATTGTCTTCAGCAATCGTTTTCTGGGTATAAGACTGCAACTTAGAGCTGGTTTAGTCAGACTTCAGAGTCACTGAACACACAAGCGTTGACGATGCCTCTCGGTATGAGACAACTTTAACTACTTCTTTAACTTTATTTTTTGACTTTCTACCAAAAAGTGAACTATAGTATTCATTTTATTTTAGAAAATAACATTTCATCCGAGGTTCAGCCTCCTACTTCTCCTTCTGACCAACAATTCCTATTTCCCGGTAAGTGATTTAACATTTTTTTAAATCTGTTTTGCACCATCGTCTTTTTCATTTCATGAAGTGACTTCTGACGAGTTTGAGTAACTTTTGAAAGATAAGAGTTCATTGCTGTACTACTACTACTATTATTGCTATTAATATAGCGTTCTGCAAATAGCTTTCTTCAAGCCGATATTTTACTACCGCTAAGAGTTTACACACATTTTAGAAACTAGCCAGTAATGTTAACATGTTTTTCTGTGTTATAAGACATTTTTGGTGCTTTTTGGGTTGTTGTTGTTGTATCCAGGATTTTGTTTTCTACACTGAATGTCTTTTTCATTTCTTGAAGTGACTCCTGAAGAGTTTGAGGGCATAGATCTCACACAAACAGATCACGGTGGGTCTATTATTTTCTATGACTTTGTCAGTAAACTGATGAGATGTAACTTTTTTTAACTTTTTCCTCGTCTCCAAACTGTCATATATAGATCTTCTAGACGGAGCGACGGTGCTGCAGAGTGTTAGAACGCCTGTATCTAACTATCTATTAGATGGTGATGCAGGAAGCACTCTGAGCACTCCTCCAACAACGACTCATCCCCGTGCAAACCGTCTGCGATTAGGACGACGCAACCACCCAGGAAACGCAGGAAATTCTGCCGCCACTACAAGTGGAGCATCGGGTAAGTCGTAAAAACTTTCTAAAAGAAAATATATATATTCCGACGATGGAAAGGGTGACGTTTGGATTTCAATGATGTTTTATACAGAGCCCAGGCCTTCAGTTTCTCCTCCCGGGAGTCCTGTGTCAGAGCTTCCTATAACAAAAAAACCCTACGTCCGTCAACAAGGTAGGCAATGTTTTCTAAATATAGAATGATCTTTTTGTCTCTTAATTGTCTTGTGAATTAAAAATATGTTTTTTGGTCCCCAGTTGTGGAACAAAAGAGCTGTGGGACCGAAACCCTGGAGTCAGCAGTACAGCCTGACGGTGGGGACACAACGCGGGAAGACCGGCCCTGTGAGACTGGATCCGCAGAGCCTGAAGCACGATCCTTGGAGCCAGAAGTGCAGTCTGCGAGGGAGGGAGTCGCCTCACACCCACTGACTGCGAACGAACGTGAGAGACTTGAAAGCTTTTACCTGCTTTATGAGATTGCTGATTTTATTAAGAAACCGGACGATCGTGAGACACTGCAAAGGTTGGATGCGCTTTGTGAAATTGCTGAATTCAGGAGAAAAAAGTCCTAAACGTGTGGTGTGACATTTAAAATAAACTAAAAAAATGGATGAAGAAAACTTTTCTTTTGGTCTGTCTGATTTAGAGTTTATGGTTGAGCAATTGAATCAAATCTCCCCACCTCCTCCTGTAGATGTAGCCGTTGCTAATGTGGGTGAACCGTCATCATCGACTGCTAATAACTATTTCCAACCATTAGAAGACGCTCTGCTGCTTCTAAATCAAAACCCATCTTCCTCCGATGTTGAAAATTATTTCTATCCTTTAGAACTGGCAATGCATCAGATTGACCAGACCCCTGCCTCCTCCTCCCCCTCCTCCTTATCCCCTTCTCCCTCCCCCTCCTCCTGCTCACATGCAAATGAGAGCCAAGTCCCCCCTCCTTCTCCTCCTCCTACCCCACCCACTCCTCCAATTCAATCGGCTTCATTTCCAACTCCAAATTTAGAGGAAGTCCATGTCCAGCATGGTGGTCAGTCTGATTCACCCCCCAGACCGTCCACCTCCTCCTCCTCCAACATCGAGACCGTGTCCCGCGACCGGTTCAACAATCTGGAGTTGAGACGAGTGTTCACCGTTCCCCCTGCCAGAAACATACCGGATCTTGCACAGTTTTATGACGATGTGATGTTAATTCTTAGAGAAATGGCCGGCACTGTCAGAGCACAGGTTGGGCGTAATGATGTAATACAGCTAGAGCTTATTGGTGAGAATGTTCAGAATCATGTCTCTGTGGTTGTTGAGGATGAACATGGTGATGCTATCTTACCTGCTTTTGAGGGCTTGCTGGAGCGCTTGGTTCAATCTAACGCCGAGATAGCATCAGATGCTAGGTTAGAATTAGTGGTTCAGGTTGTGCATGATCCTAGAGGCGGTGTTAAACGCAAACTGGATAAAACTTTAGACTGTGAAATAATACGAATTAAAAGACAACATCTGTACATTGTAGACAACAGGAATGATCACCTCTGCTTTGCCATCAACTTGGCCCATGTAAACGACCCTCTAATCACTGATAATCAGGCCTTAGAACAAGGGAGAGAGTTTCAGAGACTCGTCGGTCTGAGCTATCAGACCCCCGTCACCTTTACTGACGTGTGCAAATTTGAAAAAATTCTGAACCGCAAAATTGTTATTTTTTACAGAAGTCCGGATCAGCAGCCGCTCTCTCAATTTGAGACGGCTTTCTCCGATAGATCAAATCCTCTGTTTCTCTTTTTGTTCCAGAACCATTATTACGGTATAAAAAATCTGAAAGCCTTTCTCGGGGTTCCGTACGTCTGTCATTACTGCTACAAAAGCTACATGAAGCCCTACGCCCACCAATGCAAAGGTCACTGCTCTGTGTGTAACAACCCTGATTGTACTAAGCAGGAGCTCAAACCCGTAGCATGCAGCGACTGCAACAGGACGTGTCGTACGCCTCTGTGTTTTGACAGGCACAAGGAGCCTAGAGAAAGACCTTTGGGTGAAACACATAGCAGTATATGCAACACAATCAAAAGATGTCAGAGTTGCAAAAAAATTACCACATCTCATAATCACAAATGCCAGCGGCCTAAATGCAACATTTGCGGAGAGAAATTAGATTCCGACGCCGGTGATCACCTCTGCTTCATTCAGCCTTTGCCTCCGACTAAAGATCATGCAGATAAATTGATTTTTTATGACTGTGAAACATTTGTTGTTCAACAGAATGTGCACAAACCTTTTCTTGTCTGCACCAAAACACTGAGTGGCGTGCGGTGGATGTCTTATGGTTTGAACTGTGTCAGGGACTTTCTCCTGCATTTCAGGAGGCCCGCGTACCTAAACAGTGTTTTTGTAGCTCACAATGCTAAAGGTTTTGACAGCTATCTGATCCTCAACACCATGATAGAGATGGGAATGCAACCTTCTCTCATCATGCAGGGCAGTAAAATTCTCTGTTTCCAAGACCCTGATTTTAATCTAAAATTCATCGACTCTCTGTCATTCCTCACCATGCGTCTCAGCGCCATGCCCAAGGCGTTGGGTTTCTCTGATCAGACCAAGGGTCATTTCCCTCACGGTTTCAGTTCAGAGAAGAATTTGCAGTATATCGGAGCTTATCCTCCGCCGCATGATTATGGCGTGGAACGTATGACTCCTGCTCAGCAGCAAGAGTTTTACGGCTGGTACAGAGAGGTGAGTCAGGGTACGTTTGACTTTGAGAAGGAAGCTCGGCTGTACTGTGAAAATGATGTTGACATTCTTGCCAAGGGCTGCGTCCTGTTCAGAAATCAGTTCCTCACTGACACGGGCGTAGACCCTTTTAGCTGCATCACCATCGCTTCTGCATGCATGAAGGTGTTTCTCACAAAATTCCTCCCACCCAAAACCCTGGCCATACCTTCGCCGGATAACTACAGGTGCCAGACCAAAAGCTACTCCCACGCCTCCATTCAGTGGTTGGAGTGGGTAGCACGCAGCAATAATGTTTTTATCCAGCATGCGTTAAACAAGGGGGAGAAACAGGTAGGACCGTACTTTGTTGACGGTTTTGCCGAAATAGACGGTGTTGCTTATGCTTGGGAGTTTCTGGGGTGCTTTTACCACGGTTGCCCGTCTTGTTTTAACCCCCACGACACTTGCCCTCTGAGGCGAGTCCCCTTTGAGGAGCTGCATGCGGCTAGTGAGGAGAAAATGCAGGCTTTGAAATCTGTTTACGGTGTTCAGACGGTTGTCATGTGGGAGCATGAATGGTCGGCTTTGAAAAATGTGCATGCGGGTGTAAAAGCTTTTCTCAGGAGTTTCCTCCCTCCCGAACCTCTGTGCCCTCGCGACGCTCTCTTTGGTGGTAGAACGAGCGCTGTGAGGCTGAGGTACACGGCTGGGCCTAACGAGACCGTGCACTATGTAGATGTCACTTCTCTGTATCCGTATGTCAACTGTAATTTTTCCTATCCGCTAGGTCACCCCACCATCATCCACAAAGATTTTGATCACCCTCAAAACTACTTTGGGTTCATCAAAGCCACCATCCACCCTCCTAGAGGGCTCTTGTTCCCCGTGTTACCTTACAAAACATCTAGAGGTAAATTGGTGTTCACCCTCTGTCGTAGCTGCGCTGAAATCAACAATCAGAGGGGTCCGTGTAGACACGACGAGCGGGCCAGAGCATTGACGGGAGTGTGGGTCAGCGTTGAAGTGAACAAGGCTCTTGAGGTTGGTTATAGGGTAGGTAAGATCATTGAAGTGTGGCACTTTGACAGGTGTAGCGACTCCATTTTTGTGGGCTACATGCACACCTTCCTGAAAGGTAAGCAGGAAGCTTCAGGCTACCCACCTGAGGCCGCTGATCAGGAAAGCAGAGAAAAGTACATCAGGGACTATGAGCTGCATCAAGGCGTGCGGCTAGACGCTGACAAGATTGAGGTGAACCCTGCAAAGAGACAGGTGGCTAAACTATGTCTCAACAGTTTCTGGGGAAAGTTTGCGCAGAGAAGCAATCTGCCTCAGACCGCCCTGGTCAGCGACCCTGAAGACTTTCTCCGCTTCATGTTTTCCGGTCAGTACAATGTGAAATACTTTAATTTTCTGAACGACAAGACCGCTATGATTCAGTGGAATTACCACAAGCGGTGCGTCGTGCCTCCAGGTAGAGCTAATAATGTGTTCATCGCTGCATTCACTACTGCTTATGCCCGTCTCAAGCTGTACAGTTATCTAGAGCAGGTGCAGGAAAATGTTCTCTACATGGATACTGACAGTCTGATATATGTGGTGAAAGAAGGGGGGGCGCCTCTGAAATTGGGGAATTATCTGGGGGATTTGACCGATGAGCTGGACGGTGACACCATTCAAGAATTTGCAGCCGCTGGTCCCAAAAGTTACGCCTACCAGACGAGACAAAAGAAAAAGGTAGTATTGCGTGTCAAGGGTATCACTCAGACTAGAGAATGCTGTGAGCAGGTCAACTTTGACAGCGTCAGAGAGCTGGTGGAGGGTTACCTTGAAGGCTCTCGAGGGGGCGCTATTGAGACCCCTCAGCATAACATCAGACGTAATAAAAAGAGCTTTCTCTTGAAAAATTGCACATTTCAAAAAAAGTTTAGAGTGGTGTATGACAAGAGACGTCTCTTTAGCGACGGCACAACTCTGCCTTTTGGCTACTGAAATAGGAGGAGAGAAACAAACAATCAGACAAACCAAAAAATAAATAAAAATAAAAATGTCACACCTTACTAACGTGGAGCAAGTTCATTTTGATCCCAGACTCGCAGCACCCTTTTCATGTATGATTGTGGGTCCCAGCGGGTGTGGGAAAACATATTTTGTAAAAAGTGTTATCGAAAATTGTGAACATGTAATAAATGGTGTACCTGACAATATTGTATGGATTTATACTTCTTTTCAACCCATGTATGCTGAACTGCAAAAAATGAATAAAAAGATTAAGTTTGTTGAAGGACTGCCTGATTCTTTTGATGACGCAGAGCTGTTTCCTCCTGATCAGAACCATTTGATTATTCTGGATGATGTTATTTTTCAAGCCTCCGACCATCCTGAAGTGGTCAAAATTTTTACTCAGTACAGACATCATAGAAATATGAGTGTGTTTATGTTGACGCAAAATGTATTTCACAGAGGTAAACACAGCCGTACCATGAGTTTGAACAGTAATTATCTGGTGTTGTTTAAAAACCCTCGGGACAAATTACAGATGAATATATTGGCGCATCAAATCTTCCCCTCACAAAAAGCCTTCTTTTTAGAGAGTTTTGAAGACGCCACCAAAGACCCCCGCGGGTATTTATTGGTCGATCTCACACCTTCCTGTCCAGAACCGTACAGGCTGAGGACGGGTATACTGCCTCCACAGTGGCCGGTTGTATATGTTCCCAGAACAAAGTAAGTCTCATCATCATCATCATCATCATCATCATCAGCAGCAGCAGCAGCAGCAGCAGCAGCACCAGCACCATGTCGGCGCGTATAAGAAGAAATGCACCCTTATTAAAAGCTCTATACCACGCCACACCTCGTAAACGTAAAGACATTCTTGCCCACTCTTCCCCGGACTTTCTCCAAGCTCTGTGCGAGATTGCTTTGAATCTTTTAAAAGGCAACATTCCACTGTCTTCTCCTCAATACAAAAAACTGAAAAGCCGGAGAAAAATTATCAGACTGCTGGCTGATAAAAAGACGGCCTTAAATCAGAAACGCAGAACATTGATGAAACAGTCGGGAGGTTTTATTTTACCTCTGCTTTCGGCTGCGGTACCCATCCTCGGAAATCTTATAGGAGGACTTGTTAATAGAAGGTAAAAATAAATAAATAAATAAGACATGGCTCTGAGAACGTCGCAAAAAATGTTTCTCGTCGCACCTCATCAGTTAAACCGCCTGACTCAACCTGAATCCTCCATCAGACAAACTGCCGAAGATGATTTAGACGCAAAAATGAGAGCGATATTAAATGAGCCGGGGCTGAGTTCTTATGAAAAAATAAAAAAATACGACACCTTGCTGCAGAAATATCTCACGCTGATGAAACAAGGTCAAAAAGAAGAGCGTCGGGTGACTTTAACTTTGCAACGCGACCCGAGAGAAGAGTCAACGGATCTTACATCTAGTCATCTTGCTGACACGGAGCGGTCCGATCCGGATGACACACTGAGTGAGGTAATAAAAAGCCTTCCCCAGCGCGACCACAAGAATGCAGAGTACATTATGAAGAAATTATCCAAGAGCAACGCCGGATGGAATTCAAAAGGTGAATTTATTTATAAAGGACAAACCGTAAAAGGGTCTCATATGATTGATTTATTTAAAAACATCTCCCTCCCTTATAAAAAAGCCCGAGCCCCACCACCTAGAGGCTGGATGAGTTTCTTAAATACTCTGTCAGACCTCAACATTCCCTTATCCTCTTTGAATAACCATCGAGCTCGCGATCAATATCGTCGCCTCAAAATGGCTGAAGCCCAGGCCGCTTTTGAAAAAGGGGAAATGACCCCCTCCCCACGCTGGAGCAGAGCAGAGGGGCAAGATAATGAAGAAGAAGAAGAAGAAGAAGAAGAAGCAGAAGAAGAAGACACAATAGCTCCTCCAGAGGCCAAACGAGTCTCCAAACGGACAGTAATCCTCTCCCCACACTGGATTACTCCCAAAGAACGCCAAAGTAGACGGCGTAAAAAGAATAAATCTCCCTGGATCCCCTTGTCTCCATAAATGAATGTAAACGTACAAAAATTGTTTTTCTCAATAAAGGCTTTATTGATCACATTCAGTCTACAGAGAGTTATTTTCATGATATATGTATATGATACGTTATGTAATAATAGATATAATGAATAGATAATTCACAGGTTGTAACACTGATTAAACATTTGCAAAGAACAAGTTCCATGGTTAAAACATCCGGAGCTTCGATTTCTGATACAGCGTCGATATTTCTCCACAAAGTGTGATACAGTCTGATCATTTTTTATCACATCGTCGTCATACAGAGACAACAGTCGTTCAAAGGATACTCCGCAGGCCCTATGGCAGAGATAATAAACGCAGTGTTGACCGCATACGGTGGAAAGGGTGTGTTGAAGCTGACGATCGTGGTACAATATCCGGTCAGAACGCTGCTCCAAAAACTGTAAGATGCTTGAGGGGTAATGAGCAAAGTCCGGAGGAAAACCATAAGAGTCAAAAAAGGTGGCTACACCATCCTCTTCCAGAGTCAAAGAGAGCCAGTGCTCACCGGGCAGGTGCGCAGGGTGTGTGTTGACTATAAAGTAGACTGGGGTGTCAAAGGAACGCGTCAGTAACGGCAGCTGATCAGAAGCCCACACGCCACAGAATACATCTCCTAGGAGACGATGCAAAAGATTTTCCAGTTCATGATTATTCATGTTTTTTTTTTTTTTAATAATAATCCACCAGCACCTGTCTTTTAGAGTTAATTTCCAGAATGGAATCGTAACAGGCGTAGACGATCAGAGTGGTGGTGTGTGGTAAGGCTACTCTGAATCTCATTTCCAATCTTAAATTCCCGCTGGAAACAAGGGACAGAGCATCGTTGTCATCACCCGGGGTGAGATTAAACACAAACAGAGAGTATCCGTTGTTAAATTCCTCACGGTTGATGCTCAGAGGTAGATCTTTCAGGTGTCTTCCGGTGGCGATAAACATGTTGTAAAACTCTCTGACTGAGCTGCCTTGATTAAACTGGGGCTGGAAAGCCTTAGCCGGAACCTGTCTGCCATCCTGACAGAGGGCCAGATATTCTACGTTGTTGTGGGTAAAATTGAAGGGCGACAGGTCTCTTCGTCCTGTGAAAGCTTCGTGGTGTACCATACCCAGCACCACGTATTTGGGCATAGCACCCAGAAAGAGGTTCTCCTGGTTACATATCCTGGAATTTGCAGGTATGGAGTAGGTTTTTACATTGACGCGCGACAGGGGGTACAGCGCGTTACCCCTCAGCAGAGCTGCTGCGTGACCCAGACGGATCGCGGGGGAGACTGTCACTTTTTTAACAAACAGCGAGGCGCCTAGTATTCTCAGGCGGAAAACAGAATCGCGAGCTCCCATGAGGCAAAAGGCGTCGCTGGCTCGGGTCAGCTTGATTCTCATGTCCACCGAATTCAGAAGGAGCCTCTCACAGAAAAATACGTCCCCGTGAAGGGGGCCAAACAGGTGTACTTCCCGAGAATTGGCGGAGAAGGCTGCTCGGGAGTTAAGTCCGCGGTTAGGACCGTTGTTGGTCACAATAGAGTCCATTGCTCCAGCCGTGTCTTTGTAAAAAAGACCCGCGCTGAATTGACTCTTGAGCGTATCTTCAGAGTAATTGAGTAGGGTTTCGATCATGGCTCTGTACGGGTGCGTAGCGCTAGACTGTGAAATTAATCTATCCCCCAGAATAACGTCGCACTGACTGAAAATTGCATTCAGAGGGTAGTTGACCAGGCCCACAGCGGCGTCATTCGCCAGGTCTGTACCGTCGGCGTTGGTGATTTTCAGGCGGAGATGCAGCAAGGTATCGTTCAAATCCAAATACTTTTCACCATCTCCGGGAATAAAGAACTCAATGTGGCCCCCGTCGGTGATGGCCGATAGAGGAAGAATTTCAGTGTAGACCTTATCTTCGATAGACAGCTGCGTCATGGGGGCTGAAAATAAATCCAGCTCCGCCAGGGTGCACTCGGGTGATTTTTGGTGTAAAAGAGCCATATTGCTTTTTTTTTTTTTTTTGCTGTCTTCTTCTTCTTGTATTATTTAGGTCTAAAAGATATCGTCGCTTCTGGCAGACTTCCTCCCCTTCGGCTTGCTTCTCCCGACTGATTTTTTCCTTTTATGACTCGCACGTTTATTAGGGAACGAAAAAACACGATCCCCCGGCGGCCTCCTCCTTTGTCTACGCGATAAAACCATAATCCCTCCGGATCCCTCCTGATTCTGTCGATTGGTCATACTCCCCACCGCAGTTTTTATCACATCAGAGGCAATGTTGCTCGCGGCCGATTTGAGGTGCGGCTTGGCGATGGCAAAGCCTTTTTTCACCAGAGGAGAGACAAAACGAAACAATCTCGAGAAGATGGAGCCTATACCCCGACCGTACATGACCGGTGCTCCATAAAAACCGGGTAAAGCGCCTCCCACTTGACTTTCATAATAGTTTATGAAGCGATGAGGATCCTCTCTCAGACGTACCTGTTCCATGTTTTTTATTTATTTTTATACAGGATGCTGAGCCGCGGCTGGTTTAAAGTGAAGTTTCAAAATAACCTTCCCGTAGACAAAGTCCACACACCGGTTGCGATCCGTTTTAATCTCTATATGAATCGTTTTAATGTAACTTTTAGACACGCGCACGTAATGCACCGTATTGTACCTGAGACTCACCACGTCTCCAAAACCACCTTTAACGTTCACCACGCTCAGCAACGGCGAGTAGCTGTCACCGATCGGTTGATACTGAATGATGTCTGTGTAAATAAAGAGGTTATAAATACCTCTTTTGAGATCGCACGGGTATGTAGCCGAACGGGGAGAGAGGTTCCACCACTCACCCGGTTTAAGACCCAGCATGTAGGCCAAGGGGGCTTGCGCTCTGATTTTGTACCGACCGCTGCCTTTGAAATCGATGCACTTGGTCACGTTGTTGTAACTAGCCTCGGCTATGGGGTCATATTTTATGAGTTTCGGTAAGATTTGATCCAGGAGGTCTTTCGGCTTATCATAATATCCTCCCCGACTAAACTTTTGAATGATGAGTAGCTCTCCAGGCTTTGTATGATTAGGATAATCTTCCCCCGCCGGAATTACAGGTTCATCCGAGATTTCCATGAGTTCGATATAAGCGTTATCCTTAGGTAAAGTATACCACGTGTGAGGATAAATGATTTCGCACAGACCCACCTCCCATTCTCCGTTCAGTTCGATAGCCTTGGCTAAGTCTACCGTGTAATTTGAGCTGGTGTTGTTTTTAAACACGTCTTTACTAGCGTTGGAAGGTAAGGTAACGTAAAATCCTGCGTTTGTCGCCATATCCGACGGTATGTTTGGTCCGGGGTCGTTGAGCGTGGCTTTTATATATTTTTCAGATCCGAGGCCTTGACCCAGCTATTGAATTTGCCGGGCCAGTTTTTCCAACGCACCAAAACCTGTTTTTCACCCTTGACGGTACGTCGTTTCAATATTTCTTCTACATGATACGTCCTGTCTTTAGACATTTTTACTTTTTGCAACTCTGCCTCGTAAAAGGAGCCCTCGATAGGCTCGCCGTCATAATCTTGGAGTTTGTACACAGGGGGAGTCCGAGGAATGCAGGCCTCCACCGTAAACACTTCGTCCGTAAAACTCTGTTCATATTTTTTATCAAACGCCCCTCTGACCTTGGATAATCTGACAAGATCACCCTTTTTAAATTTCATTTGCACCGCATCACGGTGTCGTGTAGGAAACGTGCCGTACAGATTTTGAAACACTTGAGAGGCATTCTCGGAGGTCACCTGCATAGGCGCCATTTTTATACTTTTATGAAAGCTGTGATTGTAGCTTTTCACCAAATCCTGTAAAACGTCGAGGTATCGCCTCGTGTTGTTAGCCGTAAAATATCTCCACATTCTAGTTTTTAACGTACGGTTAAACCTCTCAATAACAGAGGCCTTCAGATCGCTTGCTGTGGCAAAGTGTACAATGTTGTGCTTCTTCATCAAAGCATCAAAACTCTTGTTGAAAAACTCTTTACCGGCATCCGTTTGTAACTTTTCAGGGATCTGACTGTCTTTGAAGATTGAAACAAAGGCCTTCACCACCTCGTCTGCGGTTTTTCTCTTTAAAACACGCACGTATGCTTTTTTTGAAAATACATCTATGACCGTTAGTAAATATTTAAACCCGTCGTTGTGTTCCGCCAAGGCTTGCATGTCACAAAGATCTGCTTGAAATTGGTTTAAAGGCCTAGGGACAAAAACTCTGTTTCTGGTGAAATGTATTCTGGCTGGTTTAGTGTAGGTATCTTGCTCTTGTAAAAAATCTTTAACATTTTCCACATTGACTTTCTTTCCCATTTCATCCTCCTGTGTGTCAGCACAGCCAATAGCAGTACAGGGGGGCGGGCTGGGGTTTTGCGCATGCGTACTACCCCCTTCAGCATAGCCAATAGCCATGCCGGGGTGGGCCGGGACCCCCCTTTCCGGGTCAAAGGTCAAAGTCGTAAAACTGTCAAAGCGGGGTCAACCAGAGTTTGACGAAAGGTGTGAAGTATATCTCTCTCATGTCATCCTCTCCAGTAATGTCAAAAAGGGCGATCAACTGGTTGGACTCTAGTTCAAGATTAAGAATAAGAGACAAGGTTTGGAAAATGCCTGTCCAGGATTTTTCCAGACTGGGACAAGTCCAGAATATGTGCATAAGTGAAGCCTCACCTCTTTTACATTTGTCACACAGGAAATTAACATGGATACATATGAGATAATTTGACTTCAGACATATGAGTCCTGTGCACAATGGTAAACTGTAACAGGCAGGCATGTGCTGAATTACCCTGCTTGAGAACGGAATCCCATACATTGTTTAATAGCAAAAAGTTTAAATCCTGCTGCCAAGCAGCTTTAATTATGCAGAGAAGGGCATGTCTTATGGCCATCATTTTGTCAGATACACAGATACACATCTGTTTTTTTTAATTTATTTTCAAAATCCAGATTCTCTATGCTGTTTCTGTGTACTTATGTCACTTGAGTCAGTATGTCCTTATAAATTCTGCCAGTGAAACACAAGCCCCACTATCTTGGACTACAAATAAGCTAATAAATTCAAATTGTCGAGTCTGAATCTGCCTTGTTTCGCGCTCCACTGATCAACTGATTCACTCAACTTATATTATGGCAGCACTGCAGCGATGCATGCACACATCAAACGTAAAATATTATTTTCAACTAAATTAAAATCCAAGTTATTTGTCTTAGGTATCAGTGAGTTATCAGACATAAAGCCAATTTTGTAGTGGTTAGTAACATATCGCTCCTGTCTCCCAAACCGTTTTATCAGTCAAATCTGGTCATAAATGTGCGTGTGTCTTTATATCAGCCTACTAACCTACAAGCAAATCAAACCCAAATGGATTTGTGGGTTTTTTTATACAAAGACATATTCATTAATTAGTGTGCAACCAAAACGGGATTTATCAAAATACAAAATGTGAAGCGCTGCAGTTGTTTTGGTTCATGCTCTCCCATGTCATCAGACAAGAGATCTACAGATCAGGTGACGCTCTTTGAATACTTTCATTTATTAATGTGCACAGACTTGAAGGCTGGCCAGTAGAATCACTGATGAAAAATGAAAGGCGACAATATCAATAATAATTCATGTGTAGGATATTAGATCAGTACAAATCAGTGATGTCATGAATTGGATATTACACTGAATAGTAAACCTCCACTTCATGTCAGTGGTAATCTGTGATTTGGAGCATATTAAGAAATTAAGTTCTGAGATATTTAATCATTAAAAAAACAGTGATAATGATAATATCACTGATAAAACATGATGCATCGTTCTGTTTTGTTCTATTTAAGTAGAAATAATTGTGACTAATCAACTAATTAGCAACAAAAATAATCATTAGTTGCAGCCCTAGCTTAGAGTTACATTTTTCTCTTATGTGATTTAGTCCAAGTCTGAGACTCACTCTCCTTGTAGCTCAGATTTGGCCCTCTGTGAGTGAAAGAAATATCTTCCTTTGGCTCTTCAGCTGCTAAATGATCCACTATATCCACCAGCTAGTGTCTAACTTTGCCTGTCTGCTGTGTGCTGCTGCTAAAATTACACTATATTATGAGCGCAGTGAGGGGGAACACAATCAGGAAGGTTGTGGGCTCAGAAAGCAACACAATCAGCCCAAAGAGGCAGTATGAGGAAATAATCAATACAGGTGAACCGTGTGTAAAGGTGTGTGTAGTGTGAGAAAGTATTGCTAATAGCTGCTGTTTTGTATTTAAAGCAGATAGAGTGAGAGAGAGAGAGAGAGAGAGAGAGAGAGAGAGAGAGAGCACAGACCACAGCACACAGTCTACAAATGTGATATGCACGTCGCAGTGAAGCATACCTGAAGAGCGTATACTTTAAAGATATTTTAGAACACATTATAATGTTTTCAGGCCAATCCTTTTATTGAAAAATGGCGGTTAAAGGTACAGTGCGGTTATGAATGAATGAGTCTTGAAGGGCAGATGGCACAAGCCGTCCTCTCTAAGGTGCATCTACACTAACAATATGAGCAGATTTCCTTTTTTGTTGACAGTTTCAACTGTTTTACTAACTCATCTGCAGTTTATAGTCTAACCTTGGTCTCCAACCCTGTGACGTCTTCCAGGCATACGTTAATCCAGTGTCTCATTTCAGGGTGTAAAGATATGTTTCCTATATTTTATCCCATGCATGTATTCATACACCCAGTGTTTTAATGTTCTGCTGGATTTTTAATTGCAATAAAATAATAAAATGTACTTTTTATATGGAGAGCATGGATCTGCAAGCTTTCCAACTTTTAAACCATGTAGGTACTTTTCAAACATTCAAATGTGGACAAGCATAAACAGACACTCCAATGTATGTTTTTATTTAAGTCACTTAGATTGAAGAACAGTAGCGGTCTGGGGAACTCACATAGCATTGGCACGTGCTGCTAGTTAATATAGGATAATAGCAATAATACATTTCATTAATATAGCACGTTTCATTGTATAAAATGCAGCTTAACGTGCCTCACAAGACAGAAGATATAGTTCAAAACAACCAGCTGTATATCTTTGTTATTAAGTTTATTTATTTAAGTCTCATTGTAATAAAAATCTGTTTTACCAGAGAATTCGTTCATGGTATAAATTCAGACCAAATCTGGTGCTGCGGCAAAAACACTGTTTTCCTATTTATTTGAATGGGGGTTTCTGCTGCTGTGCGGGTGCACCGTTTCTATGATGTCTATAAAATATGGCAGCATATATATTTGAAACATCAAAACAGAAGGACTGAGTGATAAATATATACTGTACATCAATATCATGAGATTAAAGACATAGTTAAATATGAAGTTTTTGCCATAGCTAACATAACAGCTCATGGCTGCTGGTTGTCATAGTAACACAGCACACTTTTCAGCTTGTTAGTTTTGCCTGTGTGCAGTAGTCATAGCAGCTGTCAGACCGAGTGATGGAAAGATTTGTCACTGTAAATAGAGCTCAGAGAAATGCTGATACAGTCTGAGACAACCAGGCCTGCTGGCCATAAGAAGTGGAATCAGATCAGTTGAAGCTGCTTAGTTCACAGCTTTGAGACGGACATACATCACTGTGTGATAGTGCATTCAGTGTGGAATCGCTGTTCCCGACATCATATTTTTGTGAGCTCTGTTTCTAAATGGCCATATATGAATAATAAGATAAGGATCTGACCTATGGGTGGCCCTGTCTGTCCTCACACCAAGGGATGATATGAGTAACAGCAGCCTCACCCATCACACTGAAATACCTGTGACTTATTTCAGTTCGGTTTGTTTGTTTACGTTGAACAGACATGGTTGCATAGAGAGAACATGAAGACACACACAAACTGACAGCTTTGTGTGTGTGTTCCTTTGCTTAGTGGGGAGATCTTTGATTGGCTGTTGGAACTTGGCACTTGGCACTGTGTCTGCTATTAATGCTGTTGCCTTGGTTTGTGTGTGCACAAAGCTGGTCTGCTTTGCTCCTTGCATTGTGACAGGACTGATGCTGGAATTGTAACTTTATACAGATTTATTTGGATATTCTCAGAATTATAAAGCACACATGAAGCTGAGCTCACTGTGCAGCCCTTGTTTCTGTCTCTGTACTCTGACTTTTCCTCCCTCTCTTATTCCACACTGTTCAAACACTGTTGACTATTGGGCAATAGACTTTCCCATAAAACCTTTTGCACAACCATAAAAGTGTTGCATGGAAGACTAGATGTGGGGAAAATATTCAATATGACCTTTTCCGAAGACCTGTATTTCAATAAATACTAATTTCCTGTTGATCTAATTAGCACCTGGAGGAATTTGTCTTCATCAATTATTGAGTAAAAACAGGAGGCACTATGGTCTGCCATTATGATGGATTTATTATGGTTGGGGAGGTGGTGTGGGTGCTATTATTTATTAAGCAGTTCTTTAATTGAAAGGGATGGGATATAACCATGCTACATTCTCCCCATAGGCTGCAAAGAGGGACACATTGAACATGTGTTGGCTCAGTGGAGAGCCTGGGGTACAAACCTGTTTGGTAATTATAACCTGTGGTCACCTACAGTAGCATTATTGTACTACATGCCCTACACTTTAAGGCAACTTTGTTGTGATCTAGTGTAGCCATAATAGGCTTCAAAAGAAGAAAATGATCCAACAATCTAACAAATTAGCACCAAACACTTATTTTCTGTATATATGGAGGTATGTTTGTCGTTTTTGGTCATTTTTATTCAGAAAAATCAACAGCAGCAGACCCAACAGACATCATTAGCTCAGTGAAAACTTAGTCCACTACTCTCTGAATCAACTATCTCCATGTTTCATGTTGCACTCGCTGTTCAGAAACTCCTTCTTGCTTTGTTAGGTTGACCTTTGTATGAAAGCAGAGCAAAGCAATTTGGTGTTTTCTTAGTGCTGCCCCATTAGTCATTAGGACAGTAAATGACCAGGGGCCTATAGGGAGGGGTCCCTGCATTGCACTGCTTGCAGTTCACTGCTGAATCAAACAGACTTCAGGAAAAGACCAATATGATTTGCTTTGTTAGTGGCATCACATTGTGATCCTTCCACAAACCTCACTCCCTACAGTAATTCCACCAGCAGCAGCAGGTATGACCAATATACTGGTCCAGTAAGGGCACTGACAATAACTATTTGATATCAGATTGTTGCTGTTGACATTACTAATTTGAATTTTTCACAAACAGAATTTGCACAGCAAAGTAAGTTTTCTTTATTTGTTGAACCGTCATCTCAACAAAGACTCAGACAGCAAACTGTACAGTAGATGTCAGGTTATAATAAGAAAGGCACAGTGCAGTGAAAGGATGGACATCTATAGTAACAAAATAAAGAGCTATCTGCAATCACATGATGGACCTATATGTTTGATTTTTTTCCTTTTACAGTTTTGACTGAGGCAGCAGCAGCTGAACTTTGCAGATTTAAATATGCTTCTGGGATGGATGATATCTATACTGCTGAAATGATATTTCCATGGAGGTTTCAGATTTAACTACAGATCATGTGATACAGCATCTGTTAGTTGTCAGATCAACATTTTTTTTATTTTTGATGAGCACCAGCTGTACACATGTATTTGTTATTATTACATAACTTCTGATCAAAAACTATCTATGCTGACAACCTTGCTAACAGCCAAACATCAAGCAAGTGCAACAACACAAGACATAGCAGCCAGCTAATATTACTTTTCTTGCTAATGACTAAAAGTCATTCCCATATTTAGCTATCCAGCAGCTTCTTGCTCAGTCTGTCCCTCTTTTTTAGCTTCTTCTTACATTGCTTTGCTCTCTTTGCCTCTGACATTAGCTGTGCTCATAGAAGCTGCTGAGTTACATTGGTTACACTCATTGTTGGCTCCTGTTCTGGCATGACACGCGCTTTATAAGCATTACAGGACCTTAAAACTTCCTCCTTGCAGCAGTCCAAAGTTCCTGTTCTACCAGCGCAAACATCAACACTCCCCTGTGCTCTGAGCATCCAGTCCTGGACAGTACAGTTGAATGAGCGGATCTAACTAGCAAATAACTATAACTCACAACAATTTACTTTACTGCCCATTAGAAAACTCTGGAGGACATCAGGGGGAAAACCATTAAACATTTTCTCCATAAAATATTATCCATTTTAGTGAAATAGTTGGTTTGTGACTTAGTGCTGTAAAGTGTTCCATATCGTATTGTGTATTCCAGAGTTACATAGTTACATACAGGCAAGATTCATCAGATCATAGATCAGTGAAGCATCAACATTCTAGTGAAGCTGTTACTTCATGGTATATACGTTATATAATATTGCTTTAATTCTATAATTCAGGTGCAAGTTATCTGTTGCACACAGGCACGTATCCCCACAACCCTCCTCATGAAAATAGAATTAATAGAATGAAATAACTAAATTACTAGCACATTGCTAGCACTGGCCATGTGTATCTACAGTGGAAAGAGAGCAGACCATAAAGTCACTGAGGAAATAAAACAGTGCAAAGTGTTACCTCTACACACGGAAATACATACACACTGGCTTTGCTGACAAACACACACTGCAGTACAGTACAGTAGGGACTACAGTCTAAGTGATGAAGCAGCAGAAGCACGCTTGCGTTGATAAGGATCCAGCCTGACATTTATTTAAGCACTCTTCCTCTCGTGCTGCAACACTGGGACTTCCACATGGAGCCAGTGGACAAGGCATAATTAAAAAGATAATGGTGCTGGCAGTGGCCTGGCTGGCATGGCTCGAGGACTGCCCACTGCTATCTGGGCAGCCAGAAATGAGAGGCGATCCATTTCAGCCCATCCTCCCACAGTCCTTATATACTGGCTAAAAGCATATAATACATACAACCTCTCACTGTCTGAGTGGACCAGAGCTGAGCAGGAAGGTGGGAGTCAAAGATAGGCCCTTATCTCACAGTTTAAAATTTAATTGTCGACTTCCCTCTGCTAAGTTTTTCTTCCACCTTCACTTCAATCTTTAATGAAGATTAAGGAGTCCCAAATAAGCCTTATCAACATGGCTGAGGAGGAGAGGAAAGGCCTAATCAGGTGTAGTCTTCACACACACACACACACACACACACACAATCCTACTACCAACCTGTATTATACACTACAGATGGCTGCTATCCACTTCTTTAATATCATCATGCAGTTAAACAGAACATTTTAGAGCGTTGTTTCTCACAGTTCAACACCAACAGAGTGGTGAGTCTTTTCTACTAAATCAAGCTCGTTTCCCATCAGTTTCACTTGACTACTATAAGAGTTAGACTTTCATGCATATCGGTCATTTAGTTCTAAATGCACACCTCATGTTTCTGGACCACGTAGCTTATGAAAATTAAAGTATGCTGAATTCAGCTCCTGCTGTTCCTTCTGTGTGCTATGTCTGTATTTAATAAACATTTCCAACAAATCCCCGGATAGTTGGTTATGTTTGCCAGATTAAACATATTAAAGTTTCCTGAAATCCTAACCCATCAACTGTTACAACCAAGGTAATATAAGGTATGCTGGTTAAAGTTTCCTGACCTATGATGAAGGTTTGTTCAGTACTGGGCACAATCATTAGTTAGAGCCACCCTAAAAATCTGGTTTATGTGAAAAAACAAAATAAAGGAAAACATCTACTTGGTTGAGGTTAAAGAAACAGTGACCACTCCAACGAGTCAGAATTCCAACCCGTTCTCATTCCCAACGCGTAAAATACCGACACTTTGTCACGCCCCTTGGCGTCTGATACCGACGTAAAAGGTACCCTTCCGCGTCTGTATGAAACGCTCTGGGTTGTCCATTGACTCCAGTATAATCCGTTTGCGCTGGTAAGAGACGCTCAGAGCAGAGCTCCAGCCGTCCATTCACTCCAATAATAACCCGACCACAGCGATACATGACGCTGCAAGCTACAATCTGATTGGACAACCGAGGACCCTCTGCCCAGAACTGTTTTTCTTACTATGTCAAGGATTTCTTTTATTAGTATCATCAACGTTTCTCAGCACAAACACGCCAAAGTGTCACTGATAATTCAACAATAAAATAGCTTCATGTGGTGGCCCTCAGTATGTTTTTTTTCTCCTTCTAGCCTGAGAAATAAACTTTTATTCCTATGTTTTGGATAGCGGAAAGGCCTACACTACCCAGAATGCTCGACCACTGACGATTTGCGAGCTACAATCTGATTGGACAACCGAGGACCCTCTGCCCGGAAGTGTTTTTCTCGTGTTGTTAAAGATTTCTTTTAATAATATCATCAACGTTTTTCAGCACAAACACTGTGTGTGTCACCATTGATATTATGACTGATAAAATAAAAAGTTAATCACTTCTCTGTTTAATGTGCTTTTTATAATGTCTGTTTTTAGACAGAGCTTGTTATCAACAGACCTTTTGAGAAGGAAAAATGAAATTTCCTGTGTGCAGTTTGCGCTGGAGCTGTACTGTGTATATATTCATATACAGTAACAATTTTATTCATGGAAAGCTTTCTGGGCTGCTCAAAGGATCACAAAAGCACCATGCAGCACACTCACCATGTGAGTTTTGTTCAGTGTTTTGTCGAAGAAATCATCAAAGTCGAATTGACATATTTGATAGGGTGTGTTTTATTAAAAAGCATGCCGTCACACTGGTAAATTGACAGTCACAGAACATATCTGAGCCACCTCAAGCTGACCCCAAGGTCAAGGCCATATCCCCTGATAACTCATCAACGCTTTGAGAAAGGGGCCTGAAATCTGCACCTGCGCATTGGGACAACATGGTCGACCACGGTGTCGAGTTTCAGACCCATGCGCCCTTCGGGAGGGTCAGAGGTCAGCCGTTCTGTACTTAACGAGGCCTAGTAGTTCAGGCTTAAAAACACCTGTTTGGTTTGTGAATAACTCATCAGCGCTTTGAGGCAGGAGGCTGAAATCTGAGTATGTGTATCAGGACGCAGGGTCTGATCAGGGCCCCTATTTTCACCCCCGTACCCCCTTTGGAAAGGTCAGAGTTCACCCGTTCTGGACACCTTTTTGGGAATAAATTGACAATGCTTTGAGGTAGGAGGCTGAAATTTGACTATGTCGTACGCCGTGGAGCCTTCTGCTGGGATTTTTTGGTCCTGTCACAATCCCATCACTGTAGAGCTAGTTAGCTTTCTAGAAGGTCTACAGAGTTGGGACTTTGGGAGCCTGACCCAGACCTCCATTTAGAATAGCACAGTGAGTTTCATGCAGTTCGGTGCATTTTTGTGGCAGCAGCGAGGGCGCAGATTCGTGTAACGGCGTCCTTTCTCGGCCCCGCCCATCGAAAAGTACTGGGCCGACGTGGACCAGACCAACATCTATCCGCTCGTCTCATGCCCCTGAACAACATACTAAAATTTCAGACCCGTGCGACTTGTAGAAACACATGTCCTCCAAAACCTCCACGCAGGTCAGAGGGTATAAGACTGCATGATTCTGACAGGACCCCAATGCTCAGGAATCCAGACGGGGCAAAAAAAATTCTACTGGACTTGTGGGTTTTTTTTCACCGGTTCATTATTCAGGGCCCCTGGGGGATCCTCTGTTCCAAATCTGGGGCCCCTGGGGTCAAAGGCTGCCGCGCGGCGGCCAAAAAGACATGTTTTTTTAGTGAGTCCCCCAAATCTGACCCTCTTCTTTTCCGGTCACTATCTCCTGATAACTCATCAAAGCTTTGAGGCAGGGGGCTGAAATTTGAGTATGCGTATCAGGACGTGGGCCACAATCACTGTGCCGAGTTTCGTACCCGTGGCCCCTTGGGAAGGGTCAGAGGTCAGCCGTTCTGTACTCAATGAGGCCTACTACCTACCTTTTTGGGATTAACTTATCAATGCTTTAAGGCAGGGGTCTGAAATTTGAGTATAGATCAATATATATCAATAGACTTCCTAAACTGATATTTTACTACCCTACTTATACTGTGTACTTACACAGCCAAATATTTAATTGTCCTATTTTGATTCTATAATTTTTTTTCCGTGTGTGTGTGTGTGTATGTGTGTAATGAGAAGTAGACCACAATAGTGAGATATCGAGAGCTGTGAACACATTACGTGAGATATTATTGATCTATTGGATTCATAGATGTTTTATGTACTTAAGCCAGTTATAGAGTGAAACAGAGACTGACACTGACTGAAATGTGTATTCAATATTTTATTCTGAACTTTTATGATGAACTTTAACTTTATTTCTATTGTGAATTTCAACATGTTGAACTTTGAACTGGGAACTTGTGGTGCCAACTCTGCAACCTGTGGTGGGCTGTTTTACAGATAAGCTTGCGCAGGTTCCCATGTGTCATCCCACACTTTGCCACTGTCAGGAAAAGAAAACAACAATAACAACAAAAACAACACACACACACAATATAGGTTAAAAGGATAAGTTAGGTTGTGACTTATAAGAATGTCTAGGTTGAAATATCTTCTATATTCATGTCATGCTTTATACAATTTCATTTTAATCCAAATTAGTCAAATCAAATCAAATACTACTACTAGGCCTCGTTAAGTACAGAACGGCTGACCTCTGACCCTTCCCAAGGGGCCACGGGTACGAAACTCGGCACCGTGGTCGACCATGCTGTCCCAATGTGCAGGTGCAGATTTCAGGCCCCTATCTCAAAGCGTTGATGAGTTATCAGGGGATATGGCCTTGACCTTGGGGTCAGCTTGAGGTGACTCAGATATGTTCTGTGACTGTCAATTTACCAGTGTGACGGCATGCTTTTTTTCCTTCTCAAAAGGTCCGTTGATAACAAGCTCTGTCTAAAAACAGACATTATAAAAAGCGCATTAAACAGAGAAGGGATTAACTTTTTATTTTATCAGTCAATGGTGACACACACAGTGTTTGTGCTGAAAAACGTTGATGATATTATTAAAAGAAATCTTTAACAACACGAGAAAAACACTTCCGGGCAGAGGGTCCTCGGTTGTCCAATCAGATTGTAGCTCGCAAATCGTCAGTGGACGAGCATTCTGGGTAGTGTAGGCCTTTCCGCTATCCAAAACATAGGAATAAAAGTTAATAAAAGCTATTTTATTGTTGAATTATCAGTGACACTTTGGCGTGTTTGTGCTGAGAAACGTTGATGATATCAATAAAAGAAATCCTTGACATAGTGAGAAAAACAGTTCCGGGCAGAGGGTCCTCGGTTGTCCAATCAGATTGTAGCTTGCAGCGTCATGTATCGCTGTGGTCGGGTTATTATTGGAGTGAATGCACGGCTGGAGCTCTGCTCTGAGCGTCTCTTACCAGCGCAAACGGATTATACTGGAGTAAATGGACAACCCAGAGCGTTTTATACAGACGCGGAAGGGTACCTTTTACGTCGGTATCAGACGCCAAGGGGCGTGACAAAGCGTCGGTATTTTACGCGTTGGGAATGAGAACGGGTTGAGAATTCACATGAGCACTAGAGGTCTTTGGTCATATAATTGATGACATCATGATGGGCAGCAGAACATTTGAAATATAAAGACTGAGGACCCAAATGCAGGAAAGCTGACAATTTGATGTGATCAGGACACACAAACAAAAACATAGAGAACCGCACAGACACTGAGTGACAGCTAACAGAGGATGGCCCATTAATAAGAGTTCTTGTTATATCTCAGCCAATCAAAGGAGAGATATCCTGGATTCAATCTTA